>NC_037673.1:41708269-41809116 GCF_003255815.1 Theropithecus gelada | reverse complement strand
ACATGGATGCAGCTGGAAACCATCATTCTTAGCAAACTATCACAAGAACAGAAAACCAAACACCGCATGTTCTCACTCATAGGTGGGAACTGAACAATGAGATCACTTGGACTCAGGAAGGGGAACATCACACACCAGGGCCTATCATGGGGAGGGGGGAGGGGGGAAGGATTGCATTGGGAGTTATACCTGATGTAAATGACGAGTTGATGGGTGCAGCACACCAACATGGCAGAAGTATACATATGTAACAAACCTGCACGTTATGCACATGTACCCTACAACTTAAAGTATAATAATAATAAATAAATTTTAAAAAAATATATGGAAGATCTATTATGTTATAAAAGCTAATTTAAAGTCTTGAGAGGCAACATTCAAACATGCTCCCTCTCTTCCCACCACACACACACGCACACACACGTGCACACACACACGCATGTGTGCGCGCGCACACACACACACAGATTTTCTTTCCTCTTCCTCACATCTGACAAGTAAACTTGTCCACCAGGCTAAGCACTCTTCCCCTCTTGATCAGTATCATTTCCAGTCTGAATCAAGCCTTCACCTGTTCTCCCCGAATGTGGTATTATCAAATATTTGGCTAAATGTGCTTCTGACCAAATTGATTCATGTTCTCACAGCAATATTTTCACCTAGTGTCCTTTCTTTCCATCATCTCCCGTTTGGTTTTTATAATCTAAGTGTTGCTTAATTATATGAAACTACTATGATACTATTATAAAGTCAATCAGCATGTGGTATTTGCTGTTTCAAAGCATTATTGGTTACAGAGACAAATTACTAGGAAAACTGGGCAGAAGGCAGATGGAGAATGAACACTTTAGCAAGTGAACATAGGCTGAAAATGTAAGTGCAAATAATCCTGATGTTCAGTCCATAAAACAGTGCTATTATCCATTTTCTATTTTGGAGCTCTGGGCTAAGATCACTCAATGATGCTTACGACATAGTCTTTAAATTTAGTTAAAGTTTGCGGTTTTTTTTAGAACAGAGGCTGTGAGGTGTACCTACGTATTTTGAGCACATAGCAGTGGCCTCCATGTACTGTATATATTCTAAGACATCATTGTTTAAAAATGTACTTATATACCACTAAGAAAGAAAAAACATACTACCAATTAAATGATTTCATCCTAGTATAAGAACTGTGTGAAACTCAGATTTTTTATTGACTGCTCATATCAAATGAAGTAAGTTGGCTAAATGATTTCTAAAACATCTTAACATGCAGATAACATAAACTGGAAGGTGCCTCTTTATTTCAGAAATGCTAAAATCTGGAAAAGATGTATGCTTTAGACTCTACAGAAAATGAGAGATGGTGTTTAACATCTCTCATATTTACTGCTGCTCCTAACAATGATGATGATCATATTCAAAATCAGGACCAAAACAATCATCCCAGTTACATTTTCCATCAGGTGTGTGGCTATTCAACTAATGTCCATCTATATAAATCGACTGTAAGCTCCATGAGAACGGTACCTATATCTGCTTTTCATATCATTTTCCTCAGCTTGTAGCTGAGTTAGAGTTCTGTAAATGTTAATTGCCTATTGATGGAACTGATAAGGGAATGATAATGATGATGAGGAGGAAGAAGTGACAGCCACATATATAAGAGCAGCCTGGGTAATTTTTAAATGAAACTTTAACAGGTAGATCTTTTCCTTCAGTCAATTTGTGACATGTGTTCTCTAGAATGCCAAGGTTATATCCAATAAAGCCACTGATAAACCGTAATGGTAAAAAAAAAAAAAAAAGTGAGTAAATTTAATTGAGATGGAAGAATTCAAAAACCAGATAAATGTATTAAATACTGTACAGCTCTAGGTTAAATTCATATCAATGACTTATCAAGGTAAATATTCTTTAAAATTTGCCTTCACTGGGGATGAGAGCGTAAATGAAAAGTAAATAGAAACACAATTTTTACATGTGATAGCATCTAAAAAGGATTTGAGAGTTTGAATCATATCCATGAATATAACTGTATAAGTGTATCAGATTTTGCTTTAAAACAACAATGGTAATTTATTTTATATGACACAACACTTTCATGGTGTGTTAAAAGTGGTTTATCACTCCTTTTGGAAAACACCAATCAATGGGATCTGATTCAGCATCTATTAAAAGGTATGCTCCATGAGATTAGAGATTTGGTCTCGTTGGTGGTCATATCCCCAGCACTTACAACTATATTTAACAAATAGTAAGTGGTTTATATATATCTGTTGAGTAAGTTAATTAGTAAGTTTTAGTAATGCTTAAACTCCTTTTGCCATCCACATAGTGGTTAAAAAATTGTAATGGAGGAATCCTGGTGCCTATGATCTGGTGTAAGGAAGATTTAGGAAGCCTGAATTTGAATCTTGGTTCTTCCATTAGTTCATTCTCAGGCTAATCACACGACATCCTTGGGCCTCAGTTTCCTCATCTGCAAAGTAGAGGTGGTTCCAGGGTAATCTTTCTTAATCTAATTAATACATAAACCATGTGTTAGATATTATAGGCTGAGTTATAATGCAATAGTAAGTTTATTTTCAAATTTTAGAACATTAATGCAAGATTCTGTTTCTCATTTATGTTTCATGTTCATCAGGGATTTCTATGGATCTGAGCTCCATATAGTCACTTAAGGACCTAGGATGATGAAGGTTCCATCATCTTGTAGATAAAACTGTAACCTGTACATTCCTAATTATTGCAGCAGAAATAGAAAGACTGGAAATATGTACATTTCATAGGTTACAAGTAGTCACATAGCTCAGCCTAACTGAAGGGAGAAAAAAAAATAAGGATAAGTGGTGGAATCTGTTGCTGTCCTAAATTTCGCTATCGGGCTGGTGAGCTCATCCCTTGGCTGCTGTAAGAGCTCATAGCTTCCCCCCTTTTTTTCAGAATTACCTCCAGCTAAATGGAAACGATTTGCCTGGCAGGTTTTCCCATTGTCCAGGGACAACACACAATGACTGACTGACATTGGTATACAGAAGTCAGGCCCTTTGATTCAAAGTGAGACCAACTCTATGGTGAAAGTCATGCTCAAGTTCCCTGTGGAATCAAGCTGAAGGTAGACTCCAGCTGAGACTGGATCCATGATTAACTTTCCCTACCTACCCTTGTCAGCTTTTCTCGTTCTAGATTTTCCTGGGGGTACTCCATCAGTAAATCACTTGAATACAAATCTTTACCTCAGGCTGTGCTTCTAGGAAACTCAATCTGGAGAACCCAACCTAAAACAGTGTCTACCATAATTGGTCCTAGGAAGCTTACTCTAAGGATGGGCTTCTGGGGGTGTATTAGTCTGTTCTCAAGCTGCAAATAAAGACATACCTGAGACTGGGTAATTTATACAGGAAAGAGGTTAAATAGACTCACAGCTCCACATGGCTGGGGAGGCCTCACAATAATGGCAGAATGCAAGGAGGAGCAAGTCACATCTTACATGGATGACAGTAGGCAAAGAGCTTGTGCAGGAAAACTCCCCCTCATGAAACCATCAGATCTCTTGAGACTAATCTACTATCAAAAGAACAGCACAGGAAAGACATGTGAAAATTGTAAGAGCTATAATTCAATATGAGATTTGGGTGGGGACACAGCCAAACCATATCAGGCGATAAGATCATTGACAGGTGTATAGTAATTAACACCCCAGCCTCAATGGCAGGTGGAGAATTGCCAGACCCTGGCATCTGCAGTGATCTAATCACTAAGGCTTTCACCTGTGGTGAATTGGAGTGGCATGCAGGTACAATAGCATTCACCTCTAGGTATATCTGGCTTTTGAGATATACTGAGGAAATAGTAGCTATAAAGACTTTTGGAAACATTTCAATGCTGCTAAGTGCCACTGATAAACTAAAGAGAGGAAATGGCCAGCTCAGATCTATTAATTAATTATTTATATAAAGTAAAATGTGAGAATTGGAGAATTGGATGCCTCTTTGGCAGCATTTAAAGATAATTCCATCTCTTTTAGCCAAGGGAAGACAGAGCTAAACGCTAGGCACAATACTTCCCATAAGAGTGTCAGAATATCAAAGATGGCTTAATTCTCAGGCTGTGCAAGCCTCCTGTGCAGCATTCTGGGCTCTGATAAGGAAGAAATCAAAACCTGAGGTAGGAACACCTGGATAGATGCACCAAAATCTTGAACCTTCTGATTTTTTGCAACCTCTAGGCTCGTAGAATGTGTGCACTAATTTTTGCTAGAAAATACAAGCCTTCATCTTGTTTGAAGACATTCCAGAGACTTTACCTGAGGTATGTGCCTGATAAGACAATGCTTGCCCATCTCAACATCTGCTCCCACCTTCCCGAGTGACCACAAGACCCATAAGTAGGATGAAATTTCCACATTACATGACAAGGCAGAGATTTAAAGGTACTTAAGATCATTTACTTGAATAGTTGTAGTAGGAAAGGGAAATACTAAGATCTTTAGAAATCTGTTGAATACAGCATTTACTTTGACATTGATACCAGAAGGCCCAAGGAACTACTATGGCCCCCACTGTAGTAAGAACATATGTTACTCTGTGATATGGGTTGGCTCCGTACCCAAATTTCATGTTGAATTGTAATTCCCAATGCTGGGGAAGGGACCTGGTGGGAGGTGATTGGATGATGGAGGTGGATTTCCTCTTTGCTGTTCTCATGACAGTGAGTGAGTTCTCATGAGATAGGGTTGTTTAAAAGTGTGTAGCACTTCCCTCTTGGTTCTGTCTCTCCTGCTCCGCCATGGTAAGATGTACTTGTTTCCCCTTTGCCTTCTGCTGTGATTGTAATTTTTCTGAGGCCTTCCAGCCATGCTTCCCATATAGCCTGTGGAACTGCAATGTCAATTCAACTTCTTTTCTTTATAAATTACCCAGTCTCAGGTAATTCTCTGATAATCAATAAAGCCCTTGTTCAGGTCTCTTTCATATTTCTACCTAGGTGTTATTTTTCTGGTTTCTGAACATATAATCAGAATAAATATCCTTAACCATTGGCTGAATTCCCTTATTGGTGCCATAACCTATAGAGTAATAGCATTTATTGTGGGTGACATAGTTTGGACGTGTGTCCCTACCTAAATCTCATGTTGAAATGTAATTCCCAATGTTGGAGGGGAGCCTGGTGGGAGGTGATTGGATAATGGGGGCATATTTCTCATGAAAGGTTTAGCACTATCTCATTGGTGTTGTCCTCGTGATGGTGAGAGAGGTCTCATGAGATCTGGTTGTTTAAAAGTGAAGCAAAAAGGGTGGTTGGGAGGGATAAAAGTGGATCATGGATCCAGTCTCAGCTGTTCTACCTTCCCCTTCACTTTTAGCACCTCCTCTCACTTTTTCTCCTGCTCTGGCCATGTGACATGCCTCCTCACTCTTTACCTTCCAACAAAATTGTAAGTTTCCTGAGGCCTCCCTAGAAGCTGAGCAGATGCCAGCATCATGCTTCCTGTACATCCTGCAGAACCTTGAGCCAATTAGAACTCATTTCTTTATAAATTACTCAGTCTCAGATATTTCTTTAAAACAATGCAAAAGTGAACTAATACAGTGGGAAAAGCCAACATGCGGGGATGATGATTCCCATCATTTCCATCACTTACTTCACCACTGTAGTTCCTGCAAAAATTCTATAGATCAAAACATAACAAAGGACTACTGGAGTTTAACCAACTGTAGCCAAAACTGCACTTGCTACGCCAGTTGTGATATATTTACCAGACCACATTAACACAAATTCTTATTATGTAGTATATGCCCGCTGATCTGAGAAAGGATTCTTTTCCATACATACCAGAATAAAAGAAAAAAAAATCCTTAACAGATTTTATTTAGACCTGTGTATTTAGATCTGTAGTACAGAAAAGAAACTTGAGGTTGGTTCAAAGGTGGGTTGTCTTGGTATGTGGGTACAAGCTGAAAATGAACTGCTATTATGCCACATTCATCCAGGGATGGCACTGAAGACAGCGATGAGTGAAAATCTTCCACTGAAAGGAACTTAAACAGTGCATTTTATTTTTATTTTTATTTTTTATTATACTTTATGCTCTAGGGTACATGTGCACAATGTGCAGGTTTGTTACATATGTATACATGTGCCATGTTGGTGTGTTGCACCCATTAACTCATCATTTACATTAGACATATCTCCTAATACTATCCCTCCCCCATCTCCCTACCCCACAACAGGCCCCGGTGGGTGATGTTCCCCTTCCTGTGTCCAAGTGATCTCATTGTTCAATTCCCACCTATGAGTGAGAACATGCAGTGTTTGGTTTTCTGTTCTTGCAATAGTTTGCTGAGAATGATGGTTTCCAGCTGCATCCATGTCCCTACAAAGGACACGAACTCATCCTTTTTATGGCTGCATAGTATTCCATGGTGTATATGTGCCACATTTTCTTAATCCAGTCTGTCATTGATGGACATTTGGGTTGGTTCCGAGTCTTTGCTTTTGTGAATAGTGCTGCAATAAACATACATGTGCATGTGTCTTTATAGCAGCATGATTTATAATCCTTTGGGTATATACCCAGTAATGGGATGGCTGGGTCAAATGGTATTTCTAGTTCTAGATCTTTGAGGAATCGCCACACTGTTTTCCACAATGGTTGAACTAGTTTATAGTCCCATCAACAGTGTAAAAGTATTCCTATTTCTCCACATCCTCTCCAGCACCTGTTGTTTCCTGACTTTTTAATGATCACCATTCTAACTGGTGTGAGATGGTATCTCATTGTGGTTTTGATTTGCATTTCTCTGATGGCTAGTGATGATGAGCATTTTTTCGTGTGTCTGTTGGCTGCATAAATGTCTTCTTTTGAGAAGTTTCTGTTCATATCGTTTGCCCACTTTTTGATGGGGTTGTTTGTTTTTTTCTTGTAAATTTGTTTGAGTTCTTTGTAGGTTCTGGATATTAGCCCTGTGTCAGAGGAGTAGATTGCAAAAATTTTCTCCCATTCTGTAGGTTGCCTGTTCACTCTGATGGTAGTTTCTTTTGCTCTGCAGAAGCTTTTTAGTTTAATTAGATCCCATTTGTCAATTTTGGCTTTTGTTGCCATTGCTTTTGGTGTTTTTAGACATGAAGTCCTTGCCCATGTCTATGCACATTCAAAAGCTAGCAGAAGGCAAGAAACAACTAAGATCAGAGCAGAAGTGAAGGAGATAGAGACACAAAAACCCTTCAAAAAGTCAATGAATCCAGGAGCTGGTTTTTTGAAAAGATCAACAAAATTGATAGACCACTTGCAAGATTAATACACAAGAAAAGAGAGAAGAATCGAATAGATGCAATAAAAAATGATAAAGGGAACATCAGCACTGACCCCACAGAAATACAAACTACCATCAGAAAATACTATAAACACCTCTATGCAAATAAATTAGAAAATCTAGAAGAAATGGATACATTCCTGGACACATACACTCTCCCAACACTAAACCAGGAAGAAGTTGAATTCCTGAGTAGACCAATAGCAGGCTCTGAAATTGAGGCAATAATTAATAGCCTACCAACCAAAAAAAGTCCAGGACCAGACGGATTCACAGCTGAATTCTACCAGAGGTAAAAGGAGGGGCTGGTACCATTCCTTCTGAAACTATTCCAATAAATAGAAAAAGAAGGAATCCTCCCTAACTCATTTTATGAGTGCGTCTTGTCATTTACTTTGAGAAGACAAAGAATTTTTACCCTTAGTTTACAGTAAGGGTAAAAATGGATTCATGAACATTATAAATAGCTTATATGGTTAGTTAGAGACTTGAAAGGAAAAAGATTAGATTAGGGACAAGGACGTCTGGGAAAGGGGCATTGGGATGGAACTGTGAAAGTGAATACAATACATAATGATCTTTATGTCACAAGTCATTGCTCACAAGATGGCATTCATCATGGAAGAGAAACTAAATTATAAAGTTGACAAAACGACTTGGCCAGTAGATGGCAGCCAGCATCTGTTCTTGCCAACTCTGTGCTTGTGCAATGGGCCCTAGAACAGAGAAGCAATTCTAGTTGAGATAAGAGCCATGTAAGGACCCAAATAACATGCGTTCCCTCTCATGACAGCTGACCAACTGCTGCCACCATTGAATGTTCAATATGCTAGCAACAGATAGCAGCGGTGGGAATACAATGTCATTCTTCAAAGAGACCCATCAGTCATCAGTCATTTGGTGGCAAGTTGATTACCCAGAACCCCTTCTGCATTGCAAGGAGCAATACTTCATCCAGACTGTCAATCAACTGCCAGTCCCTGACCACACTGCTCAAATATCACCACTCCAAGGGCTCAGAGTTTCTGATCTATGATTTCACACAAATAGTATTGCCATAAACATAAAATTTATGGCAAAAGATGTTCAGTGGCAGCATATAGCCATGGAATCTATTTATTGATCCCGCCATATGTTAAATCACTCAGAAGCTTATGCTTTGATAGGGTAGTGGAAAGTCTTTAGTGCTTAATTGAAGCTCCATCTCAAAGAAGTCACTTTGCAAGGATGCAGTATATGCCTTATCCTTCAGGTTGAAGTATTTACACTAAACCAACAGACACTAAATAGTACTATGTCTACAGAAAGTAGAATGCAAGAAAACTAAAGGGTGAAAGTAGGAGTGGGTCCACCCATCATTCCTCCCAGACATCCAATCAGGAAATTTTTGTTTCCTAGCTCCTGCTTTCAGGCTCTGCTTGTCCTGGTTTTCTAAGAGTGGATTCTTCTATCAGGAGACACAGGGAAAATCCCAATAAAGCTCTGGCTGATTCCTGATTACTTTGGGCTGCTCAAAACAGTAGGCCATTAGACAAAAAATAGTTTCTCAACTGGCAGGGGTAATTGACCCTGCTCAGTAGGAAGAGGTAGAGCTACTGCCGTCTAATACAAGCAAGGTAATTCGCTGGACTATTCTTTATATTTCCATGACCAATTTTACTATAATGAGCAACTCTAGTACCCAAAAAAGTGGTAAAGGCATGATAACCAGAGCCTCAGATGCCACAGGGGAAGCCAATTAGTCCAACAGCGGTGCTAGCCAAGGGAGAGGGCAGTCGAGAATGGGAGGTAGAGGAGATAGATGATGACTATCTGAGAACCAGTCAATTGCAGCAGCAAGAGATGTCGTTTACCTAAATAATCTCCTTGTAAGTTTTCCCACTTACCTTTCAGAAAATTTACCTTTCAGAAACCTGGGAAATCTGTGCCTAGATGGAGTTAACTTAATTTGAGATGCAGGTGGATCTGGGAATTGCAAAGTGGATGCTACAAGAGTCCTTATTGTTGCTCTGCCCAGATTCACCATACTAAATGGGAACACCTATCCCCAGCTCCCATGCCTTAGCAGCTGTAAGAGGCTCACAGTCATTTCCCTTCTTTTAATTGGAACCTCTATAATCACCCCAGCCTGCAACCCCTGCTAACATTGGAAAAACTATGGTGGAATTCGTGTTTCGTAGCTTCCGGTGCACCAGATTGGTTCCAGCTGGTCTCTAGCTGAGAACACATTCTTGCTTACCTCCTCCCCCTGCTCCATCATTCTCTTTTCACTTCCCCTCTCCTGAAATCACTTCCTCAATAGATCATTTGCACAAGAATCCAGTTTTATGTCTCTGTTTGTAGGAAAGCCCGTCCACAACAGGGAGCAAATGAATAGCTGGTAGACAAGTCTTTCTCAGACACAAATGCCTTTAAAAGGAAAACATTTCTTCCAGACTCTTGTTGTCCAAAATCTCTTGTATTTTAATATTAACGAAAGATGCTCAATTTAAAGGTGCTTGTAGATTCCTTATGTGATTAGCTCTAATAAAACTATAAAAGCAAAGCAAAC
The DNA here is from genome assembly GCF_003255815.1 of Theropithecus gelada. NCBI lineage: Eukaryota > Metazoa > Chordata > Mammalia > Primates > Cercopithecidae > Theropithecus > Theropithecus gelada. Next base: position 41,799,264 of record NC_037673.1, on the reverse strand, counting down.
TTATCAACTAAATTAACCAATGCCAAAATAAAATTTAAATTTACAACTTTAATGTGATACATTTGTTTTATTTCTGGAGCTAGATGACTGATGTTGAATTCAAAAACCAAAAGATATAGCCCAAGGCTTGTTTCTGTATTTAGTCTGTTACTGTATTTTATCTTCAACTATACAAATTCAGAACATATTGTTGGTATTTTTAAAGTATATTATATACAAAATGTCATTAATAACTTCAAGGCTTTTTCTGGCTAGTATAGGACTATCAGCTCTCATTCTTAACTAAAACTCAGCAAGCAAACAATTCTCTAATGGCAGTAATAGTAAGTTTTCACTTCATAATATTTTAAATATTTTTCTGTTACTTGGTAGTAAGCATTGTAGATTTATTGAAATATGTATTAAATGGTATCTAGCTAATATTTTACTGAACTCAGAACAGAAGTATTTTTCATCAGAAGTATCTTTCATCTCCATACCTAACTGCTAATTAATTGTTGCAAGTTAATAACGTGCAAAGCCAAATTGACGCAAGATACCTGTTTGCATTGGAAATATGGGTTTTGTGTGGTATATCTGTTTTGTGTGCCTCATAAAGATTCAGTGCTCCTACTAATTTTATCAGTTTAATCTTCTATGACACATTGATTAATGGCATGCACTGTGATATCATTTAAGATTTCTTGGCTGAGCATACTATCAGAAACAGAAAAGCAAATATGACCACTGAAACTAGGGATCTTTATAGAAGGCCCTTGCATAGTCCCCAATATGCTTATATTACATTAGATATGGTCAACAAAATGAAAATAGTTTAAAATTTCTTTTAGAAAATTCATATACCCTATGATGTCATACTAAACACACTACCCTCAGTTTATATACTATATTTGGGAGGAATTGCACTAAAAGAATTCTGAAATTAATTCTATTGTAAAATTATATACATTTTGTCAGTTTCAGATATTGCCATAATTGTGGTGGTTTATCTCAAAAATTTTTAAAAATGGCTTAACAATTAATGTTTTCCCACTGGAATACACTGCCTTTTCTTAATCAGTGAATTGAAACAATGACTGGTTTTCTCTCTTAGTTCATCCCCTACTTAAGGAGGCTTATTCTTCATTGGACTTTAAGGTTTTCTTTTATTTTTTAAGTAGTAAAATTTTATGAATGAAACCTACTCATGATTAAAAGTGATAAAATAACAATTCTTTATTTAAGAAAAATGTCCCTTTTGAGCTAAACATCAATGGCACGAATTCATGTTAACTAACAATAAAAAAAAGAATAAATCCTCTCCATTTCAAGTGCCTCTTTGAATGGATGACTTGGATATAAATAAAGTGACTGTTCTAACTTGATGTTTGTGAAGGATGAATCTTAATCAAATGCCTTTATAAAAACAACAATTAATTGGCTCAAAGGATAGGATAGCTGCCAACTAACAGGCAATTTCTGTATCACTGTGTTAATTGCCTTCTCTGAAACATGAAAGTGAATTCAGATAAAGAGAACATTGTGGAAATGAATTATGTTGATGTTTTTACATATTCTCATAGTAAAATTGTACACATCTGCAAGCCACTGGATTTGCACTCTCTTTAAAAGCTTTTGTTCATCAAATTATCTAAGACTCAAACCTATGTATTTTAGGCATTAGCTGTATCTAACCTCTCATTTGTGATTTCAAGGGCACAAGTATTATTGAAATTATATCAGCTTGCTTTAATCACAGGGAAGGATCACTGTGTAAATGAATGCCATAACATGTAAAATACCTAGGATAATGTTAGTTATATAACAGGCTACCTACTTAAAAACAAAAATTCTAATTTATCTGTTAAAATAATTCATTCTAGGAGAGTTAGGAGCCAGTGTTGCCAACCACCGGCTCTACAACTGGAATAGAAGACTCCTTATTATTTTCCATGGGCAAGTATGTGATTAACCTATTCTCCCTTTGTCTCCAAAGTCAATGACTTAAGCCCTCACCAATTCTTGGGCATTCCACATGTAAAACAAGGAAAGTATAATTACCATGCTGGGCTTTTATGAGGATAAAATAACCCTAACAAGTATATGGAAGAATTTTATAAGAAATAAAATTTTATTATCATTATTCATTAATATTGTTTTGCTTTGGGATAGAAGTTATGTGATTATCTTTAAGAAGAAATGGCTTTATGCACATGTCCTATTCATAATTCATTAGAACATGGAGGATTTTCTGATTGAAGGGAATTATGATATCTGCTTCAGGAATTGTGGAACTATAACAAGAATGTCACTCTCTGAGACTATTTTAAGTATCATCCATTCCAAAGGCAGGGGTTATATAATGATTTCTCAGTGTTCCTTAGAACTTACAGTTTGGTAATCTAGAAAATTTTTTCATTTTTTAAAACCACTGTGTTTATCTACTTTCAGTATGTTGAACATGCAATTCACCAAGAGCCTGCTTTCCATGTATACATATGCCAATATATACTTTATCATTAATGAGTAAGGACAGTTTGATGATTGCCACCATGGATAAAGAGATATTTTCCCTATAAAATACAAGTGCAATGTTAGCAAATTACAACATTGATTTATTTTCAGTCAATTATATCATGTATTTTCATCATGTTTACATTATTTGTTTACATTTCTGATGTTCTCAGGAAATCAAGGTTTTTGAGATCTCAATACACACTTAATATGTATCCTCACTTGCAAAATAAAGAAGGCACTGAAATTTTCTTCTAGCATTTATGCTCTATTACTTTTAAACTTAATGGGGACCATGTATTATGTTTTCTAAGTCAAATAAATACTATTTATATTCTTCAACATCTTTCCACCAGGATTCGTTTTTCCACCAGGCTCCATTAGAGGACATTCCGTTACATACTAAGAGATGTTCTCTTCTAACAAAAATTTAAGAAAGTCAGAAAAAGAAAAGCAAGAAGATTTGCTCAGCTATGTGTTTTGTAGTTAGACAAAATATATGTTTCGAGTTACTAAGAGCAGTAGATATGATGGTGGTACAGATAATCTATTTTGTCTCTGTTTTTTCACATCTTTGATCTCTCTGAATATTTAGAACATCTTTTCAAGATGTGAAAGAGACTTTTTTTTTTTTTTTTTTTTTTTTTTTACAAGGACTGTGCCCCAGGGGCCACATCTTCAAGCTATATTTACCTGAAGAGTAAGGCACTCTTCTCACTGCACTAAGCCTCTCAGCTCTAAAATCTATCACATACTCCAGAAGCTAGAAATATAAATTTTTATATTCCTGTCCTGTCCATAAGTTTCAGGTATCTATTTTTCTTAGAAATGGTTTCATGTCAATGACTGAAGAAAATACATTTCAAGCTAATCCATTCAACCTCTAGGCTTATAAATCTCTCTTCCATATTTCAAAGTTATATGTCCTATTAATATATGAAATTTGGAGAGTTCTCTATTTCTTATTAGTGAAATTATTCTTAAGAAGGTAGATAGGCCATTATTGATTCAACAAATATTTATTGAATATCTGGTCTGTGCAGGACCTTTTACTAGGTGCTGGGCATCCAGAGATCAGAGAACCTTCTGGAGTTTATAAGAGGTCACAGTGAAGGACAAAGGTAAGCACATAGACATTACAATACATTGTCATAAATGTTGTGATAGAGATGAGTATAAGGGAGTTGAGAAGCACACAAAAGACACTTGAACAGAGAGGTAAAGAATCTTATAAACAGGGGTCTTATAATCTGGATTCTTAGCGATGAGTAGCTGTTAGGAAACAAGGCAGACAGAGTTGCAGGCACAAAAGCACTGAAAGGGAGAACAAGAGCTTACAAAATTACAGACAGCACCATGCTTCTTGAACACCATGCTCTAAATTTCAAACTGGAAGAAATGAAATGGTAGCAAATGGAGCATTCTTTAATCAGAGCAGAGAAAGGTTCACCTGAAAACAGTACTACAGCTTAAAAATAATGAGTTAAAAACAGACTGTGTCACTTCTCTAGATTTTTTTTTTTTTTAATCCACCAAGTTTGGATAAGATTTTGGGCTTTAAAAAGTAGAAGTAAAAATTGAATCCTGTTGTCAGAAATAGTTATAGTTCACAAACTTAATCAAGCTTTTATTTTTTAAACAAAAAGTTTATTTGGCTCATGGTTCTACAGGCTACGTACAAAGCACCCCATATCAGGTTACTGCCTAGGCACACAGACTTTCTGATACATCCTCTGAAATCTAGATGGAAGCTACCACATTTCCACCATTCTTGCATTTTGCAAGCCTACAGACTTAACACTACATGGACATCACCAAGACTTACTACTTGAGCTCTCCAGTGTGGTGTCCTAAGCAATAGTTGGGGCCTTTTGAGCTGTGGCTGGAGCTGGAGCAGCTAGGATGCAAGGAGCAGCATCCCAAGGTGGTACACAGCATTCTGAAGTGGTACAGGGCAGTGACACCCTGGGCCTGTCCCCTAAAACCATTCTGTCTTCCTAAGCATCTATACCTGTGATGGGAGGGGCTGTCTCAAAGATTTTGGAAAAGATTTCAGAGCTTTTTTATCCCATTGTCTTGACTATTAGCACCTAGCTCTATTTTAGCCATGCCAATCTCTAGCAAAAGGTCTCAGCTGCATCCTTGCATTTTTCTCCTGAAATATTCTTTCATTCTCTACCAGTCTGTGCATTTTCTAAATTTTTACACTGTGCTCCCCTTTTAAGTAAAAATTCCACCTTTAGGTCATTTTTATTTTTTTGCTGCAGTATCTAATTGTAAGCTGTTAAAAGTAGCCAAGCCACTTCTTGAAGACTTTGCTGCTTGGAAATTTCTTCCACCAGGTACTATAGGTCATTACTCTTAAGTTTGGTCTTTCAAAAAGCCCTAGGGCATGGACACAAGAACTTAGCAAAGTTAAGTTCTTTGCTACAGCATAACAAGGGTGACCTTTGCTCCAAGTCCCAGTGAGTTCATTTCTATTTTGCAGGGATCTGTCCTGCAGACCCTGACCCCACGATGGATGAATAAAGTATGCTGACACACAGATATTCTGCTTTGCCAGTCCAGTTGAGTATCTGGGCCTCTAACAGAGTCCATGTAGAGTGCTGTAAACAGTTGTGACAGGGGCCCCAACCAGCCAGCAAGACTCGCATTTATTCAGTAAAGATTAATTGACAAAGGCTTGAGTGAACACCACTAGAGGGTAATTGACATTATGGACTTCCCGGAGTAGAAAGCAATTAAGTACCCGCTGTAGAACAAAGCTTAGTCTTGAGACCACATGAGTAAACAAATTTGTCAGATAAATTCCCCACATTCCTTTGTTTCTACTCTGTTTAACTAAAGGTAAGGGGATTAGGCTGCCTTCAGCCAGATTTATTACAGAAGTTATACAAACTCTCAGGCCTTCCAAGAGGGTTTGTGGCTTGATATCAAATAAAAAGCCCTTTGGTAAACAACCATCTATGTGCTCACTTTCTTATTGGATGATTCATTCATTAAACAAGTACTTAAACAGCTACTCATCTCTAAGAAGCCAGATTACAAAACACCCTGTTTAGAAGATTCTTCACCACTCTGTTCAAGTGTCTTTTGTTTGCTTCGCAACTCCCTTATAGTCATTTCTATCACAACATTTATGACAATGTATTGTAATGTCTATGTGCTTACCTGTGTCCTTCACTGTGGGAAAATTTTTTCCCACCAGCCTGACTGAACTCCCACACTATCTGAGACCTCAGTATGACCATTATGGTCTATATTTCTACCAGCATTTTAGTCACAACCACTTAACTAATCTCTAAGAAGTTCCAAAGTTTCCCCATCATTTTGTCTTCTTCTGAGCCCTCCAAACTCTTCCTGTTACCTAATCCCATAGTGCTTTAACATTCTTTTTTTTTACCAAATTCTTTTAAATTTGAATATAAATTTATTGGTAAGTGGTTTGCATGGTAATTCTTTCACATGATTTTCAGCTTGGCTCCTTAATGCTAATTAGCATATTTATTTCTAAATTATAAATAAAGCTATTCCTAACAGTTTGGCTTTAATCCTAACCCTTGCTTTAACCCTAACGTTTGTCAAATAGATAAGGATCTGTTTATTTAAGAGATATCAAATAAAAAGCCCTTTGGTAAACAACCATCTATGTACTCACTTTCTTATTGGATGATTCATTCATTAAACAAGTACTTAATGAATAGCAACATGTGTCAGACGCTTTTATAAATCTTAAGGATACTGCTATGAATGAGTCAAAGTCCCAGTACTTTTCACCATTCTGACTAGCATATGGCTACCAAAAAATTGCCATGTTAGTAAATAAATTAATTAAACAAATTTCTGTATTTATGCATAATTTATATTAGATTTAAGAAATTAATGAATTAATATGTAAATAATTTAAATTCAGCAAGTGATAGAAAATGGAGTATATGAGATAGAGGAGGCCGGTTACTTGAGCTAGAGTTATTTACCAAGGCCTCACTGAGGAGGTGAATTTTAATCTATAACAAAGAATAAGAGAGAACTACATGAGAAACTGGGAGAAAAAATAGTAAACTAGGTTTCCTGAAAAAACTCCAACAAAAAATACCTAGGAATGCTGAATAAAATGTCAGAAGATTTCTTTTTATTTATATAACTGAGTTTTTAAAAATTAAGGAACTCTTCAGAGATTACAAAGAGAAAGAAGTTCTATACCTGAATCTATGCCTCAAGGACATTATCTGATAAGAGTAAAAGCAGGTGCCCTACTCAGCAGTGGCAACCCACTTGGGTCCCCTTCCACACTGTGGAAGCTTTGTTCTTTTGCTCTTTACAATAAATCTTGCTGCTGCTCACTCTTTGGGTCCATACCGCCTTCATGAGCTGTAACACTCACCACGAAGGTCTGCAGCTTCACTCCTGAAGCCAGCGAGACCACGAACCCACCAGAAGGAAGAAACTCCAAACACATCTGAACATCAGAAGGAACAAACTCTGGACACACCATTTTTAAGAACTGTAACACTCACCATGAGGGTTCGCAGCTTCATTCTTGAAGTCAGTGAGACCAAGAACCCACCAATTCCAGACACATTTTGGCGACCCAGATGAGACTATCACCTATCACCAAGTGGTAAGTACTATCGGACCCATTTCACTTGCTATTCTGTCCTATTTTTCCTTAGAATTCAGGGACTAAATACCGGGGAACCTGTTGGCTGGTTAAAAGTGATTAGCGGCCAGACTAAAGATACAGGTGTCAGATTTTCTGGGAAAGGGCTATCTAACAACCCCCATCTCTTCGGAGTTGGGAGCATTGGTTTGCCTGGAATGAGCTTCCACTTTTCCTGTACTTCTGGGCAGAGCCAAGGGTCAACAGAGAGGACAGCCATTCAGCTCTGGGGTCCCAACAAGTTGGTTGACCCTGCGGCCATAAGCGGAACTCTCAAAGGCATTTTGCCCAAGCGAGACTCGCCTATCTATCCTATCTATCCTGACCATTTCCCCCTGAGTCCTAATGCCTGCCAGACAAACTTCCTCTCACCTCTCTTCTCCGAGGCTAGTCCGCTTCTAAAAATCTCTCTCTGTCTCTGGTGCTTTTCTAGTTTATCCTATAAGAATGATTTCTAGTATGTACTCCAGGACTCTATTCCCCTCTTTAGGCACCCAGGCTCATCAATCAGAAAGATATAATTTTTGACCAAAGCCCCTTCATAGGGAGAACTATCTGGAATTTTAGGATCCCTCCTCAGACAAGCAGGCCCAACAAAAGCTATTTCTGAAGCTAGGATATGGGAAGCCTCAGAAATTGTATCCTTCCTATTCATGTAAGTGTGGACAAAAGATGCCACTCTTCCAACTCTGGAGATCCCTTCCCTCCCTTAGGGTATGGCCCTTGACTCCATTTTTGGGGCATAACATCTTTATAGGACTGGGGTAAAGTCCAAGTGCCAATAGGAGAATGCTTAGGACTCTAACAGGTTTTTGAGAATGCATTGGTAAGGGCCCCTAAATCCGATTTTTCTCGGTCCTTCTTGTGATCTAGGAGGACTGGCAAGGGTGCAGGTTTTCAAGAATGCATCAGTAAGGGCCACTAAATCTGACCTTCCTTGGTCCTCTTTGTGGTCTGGGAGGAAGACTAGTGTTTCTGCTGTTGCCTTGGCAGGTGCAATTATTCCGATCAGCAGGGTCCAGGGACCATTGCGGGTTCTTGGGCAGGGGTTGTTTCTGCTGCTGTGTTGGTGAGCGCAGCTATTCTGATCAGCAGGGTCCTGGGACTGTTGTGGATTCTTGGGCAGGGGTAGAAACAAACAAACCAAAATCGTGGATGGTTTTGTCTTTCAGTTGGGAAACACTCAGGCATCAACAGGCTCACCCTTGAAATGCATTCTAAGCCATTGGGACCAGTTTGACCTGCAAACCCTGAAAAAGAGGCAGCTCATTTTTTTCTGCACTACAGCCTGGCCCCAATATTCTCTCTCTGATGGGGAAAAATGGCCACCTGAGGGAAGTATAAATTAAAATGCTATCCTGCAGCTTGACCTTTTCTGTAAGAGGGAAGGCAAATGGAGTGAAATACCTTATGTCCAAGCTTTATTTTCATTGAAGGAGAATACACAACTATGCAAAGCTCGCTATTTACATCCCACAGGAGGACCTCTCAGTTTACCCTCATATCCTAGTCTCCCTATAGCTCCCCTTCCTCTTAATGATAATCTTCCTCTAATCTCCCCTGCCCAGAAGGAAATAAGCAAAGAAATCTCCAAAGAACCACACACACACACACACACACACACACACACACACAAACCCAGGCTATTTGTTATGTCCCCTTCAAGCTGTAGGGGGAGGAGAATTTGGCTCAACCCAGGTACATGTCCCCTTCTCCCTCTCTGATTTAAAGCAGATCAAGGCAGACCTTCAGAAGTTTTCAGATGATCCTGATAGGTACTTAGAAGTCCTACAGGGTCTAGGGCAAACCTTCAACCTTGCTTGGAGAGATGTCATGCTACTGTTAGATCAAACCCTGGCCTTTAATGAAAAGAATGCAGCTTTAGCTGCAGCCCAAGGGTTTGGAGATACTTGGAATCTTACTCAAGAAAATGATAGAATGACAGCCAAAGAAAGGGACAAATTCCCTACCGGTCAGCAAGCTCTCCCCAGTATGGATCCCCACTGGGACCTTGACTCAGATCATGGGGACTGGAGTCATAAACAACTGTTGACCTGTGTTCTAGAAGGACTAAGGAGAATTAGGAAAAAGTCCATGAATTATTCAATGATGTCCACCATAACTCAGGGAAAGGAAGAAAATCCTTCTGCCTTCCTTGAGTGGCTACAGGAGGTCTTAAGAAAATATACTCCCCTGTCACCTGAATCACTCGAGGGTCAATTTATCCTAAAAGATAAGTTTATTACCCAATCAGTCACAGATATCAGGAGAAAGCTCCAAAAGCAAGCCCTGGACCCTGAAAAAAATTTGGAAACATTATTAAACCTGGCAACCTCAGTGTTCTATAATAGGGACCAAGAAGAACAGGCCCAAAAGGAAAAGCGAGATCAGAGAAAGGCTGCAGCCTTAGTCATGGCCCTCAGACAAACAAACCTTGGTGGTTCAGATAGGACAGAAAATGGAGCAGGCCAATCACCTGGTAGGACTTGTTATCAGTGTGGTTTGCAAGGATACTTTAAAAAAGATTGTCCAATGAGAAACAAACGGCCCCCTCGTCCATGTCCACTATGCTGAGGCAATCACTGGAAGGTGCACTGCCCCAGAGGATGAAGGTTCTCTGGGTCAGAAGCCCCCAACCAGTTGATCCAACAACAGGACTGAGGGTGCCTGGGGCAAGTACCAGCTCATGACATCACCTTCACTGAGCCCCGGGTGTGTTTAACCATTGAGAGACAGGAAATTGACTTCCTCCTGGACACTGGCGCGGCCTTCTCAGTATTAATCTTCTGTCCTGGATGACTGTCCTCAAGGTCTGTTACCATCCAAGGAATCCTGGAACAGCTTGTAACCAGGTATTTCTTCCACCTCCTCAGTTGTAATTAGGAGAGTCTTCTCTTTTCACATGCCTTTCTTGTTATGCCTGAAAGTCCTACACTCTTATTAGGGAGAGATATATTGGCTGAGGCTGGAGCTATTATCTACATGAATATGGGGAACAAGTTACACATTTGTTGTCCCCTACTTGAGGAGGGAATCAACCCTGAAGTCTGGGCATTGGAAGGACAATTTGGAAGGGCAAATAATGCCCACCAAGTCCAAATCAGGCTAAAAGATCCCACCACTTTTCCTTATCAAAGGCAATATCCCTTAAGAGCTGAAGCTCATAAAGGATTACAGGATATTGTTAAACATTTAAAAGCTCAAGAGTTAGTAAGGAAATTCAGCAGTCCCTGCAACACCCCAATTCTAGGCATACAAAAACCTAACGATGAGTGGAGACTAGTGAAAGATCTTAGTCTTATCAATGAGGCAGTAAATTTCTCTATATCCAGTTATCCAACCCCTATACCCTGCTCTCTCAAATACCAGAGGAAGCATAATGTTTCATGGTTCTGGACCCCAAGGATGCCTTCTTCTGTATTCCCCTGCACTCTGACTCCCAGCTTCTCTTTGCCTTTGAGGATCCCACAGACTGCACGTCCCAAATTACGTGGATGGTCTTGCCCCGAGGGGTTTAGGGATAGCCCTCACCTGTTTGGTCAGGCACTGACCTAAGATCTAGGCCACTTCTCAAGTCCAGGCACTCTGGTCCTTCAGTGTGTGGATGATTTACTTTTGGCTACAAGTTCAGAAGCCTCGTGCCAGGAGGCTACTCTAGATCTCTTGAAATTTCTAGCTAATCAAGGGTACAAGATGTCTGGGTCAAAGGTCCAGTTTGCCTATAGCAGGTCAAATATCTAGTCCTAATCTTGGCCAGAGGGACCAGGGCCCTCAGCAGGGAACAAATACAGCCTATACTGACTTATCTCACCCTAAGGTATTAAAACAGTTGCGGGGATTCCTAGGAATCACCGGCTTTTGCCAACTGTGGATCCCCGCCTACAGTGAGATAGCCAGGCCCCTCTACACTCTAATCAAGGAAACCCAGAGGGAAAATACTCATCTAGTAGAGTGGGAACCAGAGGCAGAAACAGCCTTCAAAACCTTAAAGCAGGCCCTAGTACAAGTTCCAGCTTTAAGCCTTCCCACAGGACAAAACTTCTCTTTATACATCACAGAGAGAGCAGGGATAGCTCTTGGAGTCCTTACTCAGACTTGTGGGACAACCCTACAACCAATGGCATACTTAAGTAAGGAAACTGATGTAGTAGCAAAAGTCTGGCCTCACTGTTTAAGGGTAGTTGCAGCAGTGGCCATCTTAGTGTCAGAGGCTATCAAGATAATACAAGGAAAGGATCTCACTGTCTGGACTACTCACAATGTAAATGGCATACTAGGTGTCAAAGGAAGTTTATGGCTATCAGACAACCCCCTACTTAGATACCATGTGCTACTCCTTGAGGGACCGGTGCTTCAAATATGCATGTGCATGGCCCTTAACCCTGCCACTTTTCTCCCAGAGGATGGGGAACCAATCGAGCATGATTGTCAACAAATTATAGTCCAGACTTATGCCGCCTGAGATGATCTCTTAGAAGTCCCCTTAGCTAATCCTGACCTTAACCTATATACTGGTGGAAGTTCACTTGAGGAGAATGGGATATAAAGGGCAGGTTATGCCATAGTTAGTGATGTAATCGTACTTGAAAGTAAGCCTCTTCCCCCAGGGACCAGTGCCCAGTTAGCAGAACTAGTGGCATTTACCTGAGCCTTAGAACTTGGAAAGTGAAAAAGAATAAATGTGTATACAGATAGCAAGTGTGCTTATCTAATCCTACATGTCCATGCTGCAATATGGAAAGAAAGGGAGTTCCTAACCTCTGGGGAAACCCCCATTAAATACCACAAGGAAATCATGGAGTTATTGCACTCAGTGCAAAAACCCAAGGAGGTGACAGTCTTACACGCCAAAGCCATCAAAAAGGGGAAGGAGGAGGGAGAACAGCAACATAAGCAGCTAGCAGAGGCAGCAGAAAAGAGAGAAAGAGACAGGAAGTCAGAGAGAGAGGAAGAAACAGAGAGACAAAGAGAAGGAGTCAGAGAGAGAGAAAAAGAAGTCAAAGAGAAAGAAAGAGAGATGGAAGCAGTAAAGAAAAAACAGTGTACCCTATTCCTTTAAAAGCCAGGGTAAATTTCTGTTCACCCAGCCAAGGTATATATTCTTCTTATGTGGAATGTTGATCTATATTTGCCTCCCCACTAACTGGACAGGCACCTGTACCTTAGTCTTTCTAAGTCCCAACATTAACATTGCCACAGGAAATCAGATCCTATCAGTACCCCTCAGAGCTCAAGTCCATCAGCGCAGAGCCATACAACTAATACCCCTACTTATACAGTTAGGAATGGCTACTGCTACAGGAAACAGAACAGCCAGTTTATCTACTTCATTATCCTACTACCACACACTCTCAAAGCATATCTCTGACTGTTTGCAAGAAATAACAGAATCTATCCTTACTCTACAATCCCAAATAGACTCTTTAGCAGCAGTGACTCTCCAAAACCACTGAGACCTAGACCTCCTCACTGCTGAGAAAGGAGGACTCTGCACCTTCTTAGGGGAAGAGTGTTGTTTTTACACTAACCTTTCAGGGATAGTACAAGATGCCCCCCAGTGTTTACAGCAAAAGGCTTCTGAAATCAGACAATGCCTTTCAAACTCTTATACCAACCTCTGGAGTTGGGCAAAATGGCTTCTCCCCTTTCTAGGTCCAGTGGCAGCCATATTGCTGTTACTTACCTTTGGGCCCTGTATTTTTAAACTTCTTGTCAAATTTGTTTCCTCTAGAATCGAGGCCATCAAGCTACATATGGTCTTACAAATGGAACCCCAAATGAGTTCAACTAATGACTTCTACTGAGGACCCCTGGACTGACCCACTGGCACTTTTACTGGCCTAGAGAACTCCCCTCTGGAGGACACTACAACTGCAGGACCCCTTCATTGGTCCATCCAGCAGGAAGTAGCTAGAGTGGTCATCAGCCAAATTCCCAACAGCACTTGGGGTGTCCTGGTTAGAAGGGGGATTGAAAGGTGACAGTGTGCTGGCAGCCCTCACAGCCCTCGCTCACTCTCGGTGCCTCTGCAGCCTCAGTGCCCACTCTGGCCATGCTTGAGGAGCTCTTCAGCCCACTGCTGCACTGTGGGAGCCCGTCTCTGGGCTGGCTGAGGCCAGTGCTGGCTCCCTCTGCTTGCGGGTGGGAACCTGGGCTGCGCAGTGCTAGCGGGTCAGCAAGAGTTCTGTATGGGCATGGGCTCAGCAGGCCCCCGCACTAGAAGCAGCCGGCCTGCACTGCAGGTCGTGGGCAGTGAGGGGCTTAGCACCTGGGCCAGCAGCTGTGGAGGGTGTGCTGGGTCCCCCAGCAGTGCCGGTCTGCTGGCACTGCACTTGAATTCTTGCAGGGCCTCAGCTGCCCCCCTGCAGGGCAGGGCTCAGGACCTGCAGCCCACCATGCCCAAGCCTCCCCCCTGCTGTGGGTTCCTGCATGGCCTGAGCCTCCCCAACGAGTGCTGCCCCCTGTTCCTGCTCTGTGGTGCCTGGTCCCATCTAGCTAAGGGATTGTAAATACACCAATCAGCACTCTGTCTAGCTCAAGGTTTGTAAACACACCAAACAGCACACTGTGTCTAGCTCAAGGTTTGTAAATGCACTAATCAGTGCTCTGTATCTAGCTAATCTAGTGGGGACCTGGATAACTTTTCTGTCTAGCACTCTGTGTCTAGCTTAAGGTTTGTAAATGGGCCAATCAGTACTCTGTATCTAACTAATCTAGTGGGGACTTGGAGAACTTTTCTGTCTAGCACTCTGTGTCTAGCTAAGGGATTGTAAACACACCAATCACCACTCTGTGTCTAGCTCAGGGATTGTAAACACACCAGTCAGCACTGTGTCAAAATGGACCAATCAGCTCTCTGTAAAATGGACCAATCAGTAGGATGTGGGTGGGGCCAGATAAGGGAATAAAAGCAGGCTGCCTAAGCCAGACAGCAGCAACCCACTGGGGTCCCCTTCTACACTGTGAAAGCTTTGTTCTTTCACTGTTTACAATAAATTTTGCTGCTGCTCAGTCTTTGGGTACACGCTGCCTTCATGAGCTGTGACACGCACCATGAAGATCTGCAGCTTCACTCCTGAAGCCAGCAAGACCACAAACCCACCGGGAGGGATGAACAAGTCCGGACGGAAGCAATGAAGAACTCCAGACATGCCGCCTTTAAGAGCTGTAACACTCACCGCGAAGCTCTGCAGCTTCATTCCTGAAGCCAGCAAGACCACCAACCCACTAGAAGGAATAAACTCTGAACACATCTGAACTTCAGAAGGAACAAACTCTGGACCTACCACCTTTAAGAACTGTAACACTCAGTGCGAGTGTCTGTGGCTTCGTTCTTGAAGTCAGTGAGACCAAGAACCCAACAATTCCAGACACAAGAAGAACCTAGAGACTTGGTTTTATTGGCTCGAGGAAAAAATTCCCATAAAGGTTGTACAGTTGGAACTGAGTTCTCGACATAAAGCTGGACATTTCGAAAGATCATACCTCAGTGAAAGATTAAAGAAAAAAAACGCTGCCTGCTTAGAGAGGGAGATAAAAATGTAACTTGTCTTTTTTGGTCCTTGTTTGGGCAGAGGAAAATATTTGTGATCATATATAAAATACTGCACCTAGGTTACCAAGATGATCGAAGGTAACCTGCTTATATACCCCCATAAGAAAAAAAATTTTGTATACATCCACAGGCAAAAGTCTCTTTGTGGGAGCCTCAGGATTCAGATAGAAGTTTGTGAAACCCTAATGGAGTCCAAGTCCTTGAAGGGTAATTTTGAGAATGCAGACCAATACTTGGGTCACTAATCCTCCGAACTTGCTCCAAGGCCCAAGCTTAGAAACAGCCTAGTTCTCTAAGGAGCTTGTCTAGAAGTCTGCTTGCCTCAAACCTACAACCAAAACCATCTGCCACAGGATCCAGAAAAAAATCACACACACTAGTGCCTTGGCAGAAAGGCTTCTGTGTCTGCTGGTAGCAGTCACAGGAAAAAACTTGAAAGTTGCCTTGTGACTCAGCTCCAGTGTACCCTCAGCTGAGGTCGCTGCTCATAACTGCTTGCACAAGGATCCAAAGGGAGTCTCACCTATATCTTGCTGCCCAGGAATCTGAGTCACCCTGATAGGATCACCAATCTCCATCCCACAGCAGATTCCAAGAAGGACCAGTCCCAGCTCTGGCCTCTCCTGTTGCAATCAAGAATCTACCTACCCAGCTTTTGCGGGAACCTGCTGGTGGTACCTAACAATCTGGGCTAATAAAACAGGCCCATCAATCTCACTTCCACAGCATATTCTGAGGGGTCTCAGTCTCAACCCCAGCCCATCTCATTGCAGTCAGGAATCTATCCCACCCATGCAGATACCTGCTGGGAGATATGCCAGTATGAGCCACTGAGGCAGTCTTCTGGACTCAGGTATTTGTCCAGTGTGTGCTCACAGCCTTGGATCTTTCCCAGGTTCATTTGACTGCAAAGCCATGTCAACCTCAGATTTCTCATAAGACACATGGCAAGCATGGACTTAGAGGGTCCTTCAGTGCTGAGATGGCTGCAGTGTTCATAGGTTCAGAGAACCCAACAGTCAGTCTGCTTAGGATAGCTAGAAAGATGTCTGAAGAAGTATAGTCACAAACAAAGATAGACTGTGAAGACTAAAATAAATATTTAATCCTTCAATCCATAGACATTGTCACATGTCCATAAGCATCAAGAACATTCAGGGAAATATGACCTCAAATGGACCAATAAAGTAAGAGAGACTGAACCTAAAGTAATAGAGATGTGTGATCCCTGAAAGGAAGAATTCTAAACAGCTGTTTTAAGAAAGTTCAATAAAATTCAAGAAAATACAAATAACCAATTCAGAAATTTAGGAGAGAGATTGAAATAATTTCAAAACATCAAACAGAAATCCCTGAACTGAAAAAGACAATTAATAAAATATAAAATGAAACAGAGAGAGAATCAGCAGCAAAATTTATCAGACAGAAAAAAGAATCAGTGAGCTCAAAGACAGATTATTTGAAAATGCAGTCAGAAGAGAGAACAGAAAAATAACACAAAGGAGTAAACAAAGCTTACAAGATATATGAGACCACATTAAAAGAGCAAACATTTGGGTTATTGGAGTGAAATACAGAACTGAGAAAGACAATGTAGTAGAAAGTTTATTTAAAAAAAAAAAAAAAAAAAAACAGAAAACTTTTAAACCGTACAGAAAGATGTAAGCATCCACATTCAGGAAGGTCAAAGGTTACAATCAGATGGAACCCAAACAAAAATTTCCCAAGATATTTTATAATCAAACTCTCAAATATCAAAGACAAGGAGATAATCCTGAAAGTAGAAAAAGAAGCAAATAATATATAAAGGAAGTCTGATACACCTAGCAGCAGACATCTTAGCAGAAATATTATGGCCTGAAGGCAGTGGGAAAATATATTGAGTGCTAAAGTAAAAAATTACCAATAAAGAATACTATACTTAGAAAATGAAGGAGAAATTAAAACTCCCAGACAAACAAAACCTGAGGGAATTTATCGGTACCAGACCTGTTCTACAAGAAATGCTAAGGGCAGTTTTTTGAATTAAAAGGAAAGGACACTAAAATAGGGTGACACTAATACTGTAATTGTGATGTGTAAACCACTTGTATCTTTCCTAAGAAAACTAAAAGGCAAAATGATTAAGAATAAAAATAACTGCAACAATTTATTAACAGATAGGTAATATAAAAAAATCAGATTGTAAGACCCAATTGTATGTTGTCTTCAAGATACTCATCTCACATGCAATGATTCCTACAGGTTAAAGATAAAGGGCTGGAAAAAGGTCTATGAAGCAAATGGAAAACAAAAAAGAGCAGGAGTTGCTATTCTCATTTCAGACAAAAGAAAACTTAAACCAACAATGATCTAAAAGAACAAATAATTACATTATTTGATAATGACATTACTTGATAAAGGGTCCAATTCAACAAGGAGAATTAAGTATCTTAAATATTTTATGCACCTAACACTGGATACCCACACAATAATAGTGGGAGACTTCAACATCCCACTGATGGTACTAGATAGATCATCTAATGAAGATATTTGGGACCTAAACTTGACATCTGACCAAATGGACCTAACATATATCTACAGAACATTCCATCCAAAAACAAGAGAATATGCATTTTTCTCATCTCCACATGGCATATACTCTAAAAGTGACCATATATGTGGTCGTAAAGCAATTCTCAGAAAATACAAGAAAAACTTAAAATTATACCAACCACATTCTCAAACCACAGTATAATAAAAATAAAAATCAATGCCAAGGAGCTTTCTCAAAACCATAACATTACATGAAAATTAACTTATTCCTGAATGACTCTTCGCTAAACAATGAAATTAAGGCAGAAATCAAGAAATTATTTGAAACTAATGAAAACAAATATGGAATATACCAGAATCCCTGAGACACAGAGAAGTGTTCAAAGGGAAGTTTATAGTTCTAAATGGTTACATCAAGAAGTGAGAAACATCACAAATTAACAACCAAACCTCACGCCTAGAGAGATATGAAGAATAAGAGCAAACCAACTTCAATGCTAGAAGAAAAAAATAAATAACAAGAAATCAAAGCTGAACTGACTGAAATGAAGACGAGAAAAGAATCTACAAAAGATCAACCAAACTGAAAAGTGGTTCTTCAAAAGAATGAATAAGATTGGTAGATTACTAGTTAGACTAACAAAGAAAAAAAGAAGATAAAAATAAACACAATCAGAAATGACAAGGGGATCATTACCATTAACCCCACAGAAATACAAAAAACACTCAGATGAACGTAGACTATTAGGAACACTTCTAAGCACATAAACTAGAAAACCCAGAAGAAACAGACAAATTCCACAACCAAGTGGCTTTATTCTTGGGAAGCAAAGTTGGTTCAATGTACATAAATCAATAAATGTGATTCGTCACATAAGCAAAACTAAAAACGAAAGCTACATGATCATCTCAATAGATGCAGAAAGTCCTTTGATAAAACTCAACATCCCTTCATGTCAAAAACCTTCAAAAAACTAGATATTGAAGGAACATTACTCAAAATAATAAGAGCCATATATGACAAACCCACAGCCAACATCAGACTGAATGGGCAAAAGCTGGAAGCATTCGCTTTGAGAAATGAAACAAGAGATGGATACCCACTCCCATTACTTCTATTCAACATAGTACTGGAAGTCCTAGCCAGAACAATCTGGCAAGAAAAAGAACTTAAAAGGCATCCAAAGAGAAACCAAGGAAGTCAAATTATCTGTGTTCTCAGATGAGGTGATTCTATACTTAGAAAATCCCATAGTCTCTGCCCAAAGGCTCCTAGATCTGATAAGCACTTTGGCACAGTTTTAGGCTACAAAATTATTGTACAAAAATTATTAACGTTTCCATACTAATAATGTTCAGGCTGACAGTCAAATCAAGAACACAATCTCATTAAAATAGCAACAACAAAAAAATGAAATATCTAAGAATACAATAAACCAAGGAGACGAAAGATCTTACAAAGCACTGCTGAGAATTTCTCACAGAGACAACACAAATGAAGAAATCTTCCATGCTCATGAATAGGAAGAATCAATAATGTTAAAATGGCCATACTGCCTGAAGCAATTTACAGATTCAATGTGATTCCTATTGTATTAATCCATCCTCATGTTGGTATAAAGAACTGCCCAAGAGTGGGTAATTTCTATAAGAAAGAGGTTTAATTGACTCACAGTTCCACAGGACTGGGAGGCCTCAGGAAACTTACAATCATGGCAGAAGGGGTAGCAAACACATCCTTATTTACATGGTGGGAGGAAGGAGAAGAATGAGAGCCAAGCAAAAGAGAAAACCCTTTATAAAACCATCAGATTACATGAGAACTTACTATCACAAGAACAGCATGGGGGAAACCACCCCCATGATTCAATTATCTCCAATGACACATGGATGTTATGGGAACTACAATTCAAGATGGGATTTGGGTGGGGATGTATCCAAAGCATATCATTCCACTCCTGAACCATCCCAAACCTCATGTCTTTACATTTCAAAACACAATCATGCCTTTCCAACAGTTCCCCAAAGTCTTAACTCATTGCAGAATTAACCCAAAGTCCAAAGTCTCACTGAAACAAGGCAAGTCCCTTCAGCCTATGAGCCTATAAAATCAAAAGCAAGTTAGTTACTTCCTAGATACAGTGAAAGTACAGGCATTTGATAAATATACACATTCCAAATGGGCAAAATTGGCCAAAATGAAGGGGCTATAGGCCTCATGCAAGTCCGAAGTCTAATGAGGCAGTGATTAAATCTTAAAACTCAAAATAATCTCCTTTGATTCCATGTCTCACATCCAGGTCACACTGAAGCAAGAGGTGGGCTCCATGGCCTTGAGTAGCTCTGTTCTTGTGGCCTTGCAGGGTACAGCCCCCATCCTGGCTGCTTTCATGGACAGGCATTGAGTAGATGCAGCTTTTTTAGTGCATAGTAAAAGCTATAGGTGGATCTATCATTCTTCGGTCTGAAAGACAGTGTACCTCTTCTCACAGCTCTACTAGGCAGTGCCCCAGTGGGGACACTGTGTGGGGGCTCTGACCCCACATTTCCTTTCTGCACTGCCCTGGCAGATGTTCTCCATGAGAGCTCTGCCCCTGCAGCACACTTCTGCCCAGATACCCAGGCATTTTCACATATCCTCTTAAACTAGGTAGAAGTTTCCCAACCTCAATTATTGACTTCTGTGCACCCACAGACCCAACACAACATGTATGCTGCTAAGGCTTTGGGCTTGTACCCTATGAAGCAATGGCCTGAGCTGTAATTTTGCCCCTTTTAGCCACAGCTGAAGCTGAAGCAGCTGGGACACAGGGCACCATGTCCTGGGGCTGCATAGAGCAGGCGTGCCCTGGGCCCAGACCATGAAACCATATTTTCCTTCTTAGGCCTCCAAGCGTTTGATGGGAGTGGCTGGCATGAAAGTCTCTGACGTGCCCAGGTGACATTTTCCTCATTGTCTTGGTAATTAACAGTTGACTCCTTTTTACTTATACAAATTTCTGCAGCCAGCTTGAATTTCTCCCCAGAAAGATGGGTTTTTCTTTTCTATTTCATAATCAGACTGCAAATTTTCCAAACTTATGCTCTGCTTCCCCTTGAACACTTTGCTGCTTACAAATTTCTTCTGCCAGATACCCTACATCATCTCTCTCATATTCAAAGATCCACAGAACTCTAGAGCAGGGGCAAAATGCCACCTGTCTGTATGCATAGCAAGAGTGACCTCTACTCTATTTCCTAAGAAGTTGCTCATCTCCCTCTGAGACCACCTCAGCCTGGACTTCATTGTCCGTATCACTATCAGCATTTTGGTCAAAGCCATTCAACAAGTCTCTAGTAGGTTCTAAACTTTCCCACATCTTCCTGTCTCCTGAGCCCTCCAAGTCTCTAGGAAATTCCAAACTTTCCCATATTTTCCTGTCTTCTGAGACCTCCATATTGTTCCAACCTCTGCCTGTTACTCAGTTCCAAAATCGCTTTCACAGCAGTGCCCTACTCTGTGCGGTACTAATTTACTGGGTTAGTCCATTCTCACACTGTTAAAAAGAGCTGCCTGAGACTGGGTAATTTATAGAGGAAACAGGTTTAACTGACTCACAGTTCTACAGAGCTGGGGAGACCTCAGGAAACTTACAATCGTGGTGGAAGGGGAAGTAAACATATCCTTCTTTACACAGCAGCAGGAAGAATGAGTCAAGTGAAGTGAGAAGCCCGTTATAAAACCATAAGGTCATATGAGAAATTACTCACTATCATGAGAATAGCACTGGGGAAACTGCTCCCACGATTCAATTACCTCCCACCACGTCCCTCCCACCACATGTGGGGATTATGTGAACTACAATTCTAGATGAGATTTGGGTGGGGACAGAGCCAAACCATATTACCTATCAAACAACCAACATTTTTTTAACCAAATTGGAAAAACTATTCTAAAATTCATTTGGAACCAAAAAAAAGTCTGAATAGCCAAATCAATTCTAAGAAGAAGGAACAAAGATGGAGGCATAACATTACCCACTACTACAAGGCTACAGTAACTACAACAGTATGGAACTAGTGAAAAAACAGACACACAGACCAGTGGTAAAGGTTAGAACTCAGAACTAAAGCCACACACCTACAACCATATGATCTTTGATAATGCTGACAAAAAGATTAAAGGACTCTCTATTTTAAAAAATACTGGGATTACTGGCTAGTCATATGCAGAAGATTGAAACTTGACCCCTTCCTTTCACCATGTGCAAAAAAAACCAAAAAACAAAAAACAAAAAAAAACTCAAGATGAATTAAAGACTTAAATGTAAAGTCTAAAACTATAAAAACCTGAGAAGGATGTTGGGTTGATCAGACACAACACTGGGCCACGGGGGCTACGAAGTCAACGGAATGAGAAAAGACAAGACTAAAAGTGGGATCAAGGGGCCAACACTAGTATGGAGGCTGTAAAGGCCCCAAACTCTGGAAGCCCACACTGTTTATTGGTGATCAAACAAAGAAGCAGGTGGTGAGGATGTGGGGGTTGAAAGAAAGTGGTGTATCAAGTGCATGACCTACAGCTGTGACAGTTCAGCATTTTCTTTGGCGCATATGGAGCATGTTGTGTTACTTGAGATAATGGGAAACATGTTCATCTAGTTTAAGATACAGTCATTTTATGAGCCTGGGAGTGCTAGAAGCAAGAAGCCAGCATGTCTAGACACATTCCAGAGGCCACGAAGGGTTTTATGTCCTGAACCCTGGATTGCTTCCAAGCCATGAGGTATTTTATGCCCTGGGCTTAGACTCTGGTGTGGCAGGGCAGCCTTCCACCCTTTGGCACAGAGCTTGTTGTTCCAAAGGCCACGAGGGGTTTTAGACCCTGGACCCCGGACATGTTCCAAGACTGTTTTACATTATGTCAGACATGCAAGCCCTGCCTCAGCTTTTTTCCCAATACTTAACTTTTCCCTGACAGAAGAAACCTAGAAAATATTATTCTGGACATTGGCCCTGGCAAAAACTTCGTGATGAAGACTCCCAAAGCAATTGCAATAAAAACAAAAACTGATAGGTGGTACCTAATTAAACTTAAGAGCTTCTGCAGAGCAAATGAAACTATCAACATAGTAAACAGACAACCAACAAAATGTGAAAAAAAATTTCCAAACTATGCATCCAACAAGAGTCTAATATTGAGTACAAATAAGGAACTTAAACAAATCAACAAGCCCAAAACAAATAACCCCTTTGAAAAGCTGAGCAAAGGATATGTACAGACGGTTCATTAAAAAAATACATGTGTCCAAGAAACATATGAAAAAAATGCTCAATATCACAAATCATTTAGGTAAATGCTTCAAAACCACAATGAGATACCATCTTACACCGGTCAGAGTGACTATTAGTAAAAAGTACAAAAATAACAGATGTTGGCAAGGTTACAGAAAATAGGGAACATTTATGGACTGCTGTTGAGAATATAAATTAGTTCAGCCACTGTGGAAAGAAATTTGGAGATTTCTTAAAGAACTTAAAAACAGAACTATATTTTTACCCAGGAGTCCCATTACTAAGTATGGACCTAAAGGAATATAAATCTTTCTACCATAAAGACACATGCATATGTTCATTGCAGCACTAGTCACAAAAGCAAAGTCATGGTATCAACCCAGATGCCCATCAATGGTATATTGGATAAAGAAACTGTTGTACATACACACCGTGGAATACTAGGCAGCCATAACAAATAATGAGATAATGTTTTTTGCAGCAACATGGATAGAGCTGGAGGCCATTATTCTAAGTGAATTAACACAGGAACAGAAAACCAAATACTTCATGTTCTCACTTACAGCTGCGAGCTAAACACTGAGTATACATAGACAGGAAGAACGGAACAATGGACACTGGGGCCTACTTGAAGGCGGAGGGTGGAAGGAAGGTAAGGACTGAAAAATCTCCCTATTGGCTATTATTCTGATTACCTAGGTGACAACATTATATGTATTCCAAATCCCCACAAAATGAAGTTTACCCAGCAATCCTGTACATGTACCCCTTGAACCTAAAATAAAACTTAGAAAGAAAAAAATCAAACCGTGATATTACAAATTCAAAATATAGGTGGAGAAGGGAGTTAATTTGTACAGGTTATTTTTGGTTATTTATTTTATTCTTTTTTCACAGTCAAAGTTAAGTTTGTATCTGTTTTAAATAACTTGTTTTAACAATAGGATATATTTTTGTAAGCCTCATGATAACCACAATACAAAAACCTATAATAGATATGCTAAAAATGGAAAACAATGAATCAAAACACACTAACAAAGAAAATCACTTAACCAGAAAGGGAGACAGCAAGAAATGGAAAAAACGAAAGAGAACAGTTACAAAACAACTAAAGAAGAAGGTAACAAAATGGCAATAGTAAGTCCTTACCTATCAATAAAATCACTTAACCAGAAAGGGAGATAGTAAGAAATGGAAAAAATGAAAGAGAACAGTTACAAAACAACTAAAAAAGAAGGTAACAAATGGCAATAGGAAGTTTTTACCTATCAATAATAACATGTATGTAAATAGGCTAAGTTCTTCAATTTAAAAAGATGCAGTGGATGAATGGATTAAGAAGACCAAATTAAATGCTCCCTACAAGAAACTCACTTTGCCTATGAAGCTATAGAGCGACTGAAACTGAATAGACGGAAAAAGATATTTCATGAAAATAGAAACCAAAAAACGAGTGAGGGTCACTTACTCGTATCAGATAAAATACATGTAAAGTCAAAAATTTTAGCAGGAGATAAGGAAGGCCATTATATAATGACAAAGGGGTCCATTCATCAAGAAGATATTATAATATATGCATTCAACACCAAATCACCAAATATTAATAGATATAAGGAGAAAGACTGCAAGATAATAATAATAATAGAGGATATCAATACCTCACTTTCAGAAAATCAGCAAACACTGGAGTTAAACTAGCCTAGACCAAATGGACCTAACAAACTACTACAGAATATTTCATCCAACCGCTGCAGAATATAAATTTGCTCAACACATAGACTGTTTTTCAGAATAGACCATATGTTAGGCCACAAAACAAATCTCAAAACATTTTTAAAAGCTGGAATTATATCAAGTATCTTTAGTGACTATGATGGAAAAAAAAACTAGAAATCAATAACAAGACAAATTTCGGAAACTACAAATACATGGAAATTGAACAATATGCTTCTGGATAACCAATGAGTCAATGAAGAAATTAAGAAGAAATTTTCAAAATTTCTTGAAACAAATTAAAATGAAAATACAACATACAAGAACCTATAGAATATAGCAAAAACAGTAAAAAGAAGGAAGTTGACTGGGCACAGTGGCTCACACCTATAATCCCAGCATTTTGGGAGACCAAAGTAGGTGGATCACTTGAGGCCACAAGTTCGAGATCAGCTTGGCCAACATGGTGAAATTCTGTTTCTACTAAAAATACAAAAAACAAAAAAAAATTAGCTGGTTTGGGTGACACAAGTCTGTAATCCTAGCTACCCTGGAGGCTAAGGCATGAGAATTGCTTGAGCCCAGGAGATGGAGGTTGCAGTGAGCTGAGATCCAGCCACTGCACTGCAGTCTGGGCAACAGAGTGAGACTGTCTCAAAAAAAAAAAAAAAAAAAAAAGGAAAGTTTATAGCAATAAATACCTACTTTAAAAACAGAAAGACTTCAGATAAACCACCAAACAATATATCTCAAGGAACTAGAGAAGCAAGAACAAACCAAACCCAAATTAGTAGAAGAAAATAAGAAATGAAGATCAGAGCAGAATAAATAAACTTGAGACTTAAAAAAGTACCAAGATCAATAAAACAAAAAGTTGATTCTTTAAAAATGTAAAAAATATCAGCAAACTGTTGGCTAAATTAACTAAGAAAAAATAGAGAAAACTAAAATAAGTAGAATAAAAGATGAAAAAAATACAACTCATGCTACAGAAATACAAAGAATCATTAGAGACTACTATGAGCAATTATACAACAAAGTGGAATAACCACAAAAAGCAAATACATTCCAGGATGCATACAACCTACTCGAGATTGAACCATGAAGAAATAGAAAACCTGAACAAACCAATGAGAAGTAATGAGAGTAATGAGATCAAAGCAGTAAAAAAAAAAGTCTCCCATCAAAGAAAAGACCAGGACCTGATAAATTAGCTCCTGAAGTCTGCCAAATGTTTAAAAAACAACTAACACCAATCCTCTTCAACTAGTTCAAAAATTGAAAATGAAGGAATTTTCCCTAACTTATTCTATGTGGCCAGTATCACCCTGAGACCAAAACTAGACAAGTACACAACAAAAAAAGAAAACTACAACCAAATATCCCTGATGAACAGAGGTGCAAAAACTTACAAACAAATACTAACAAATCAAATTTAACAACACATTAAATAGATGATTCACCATCATCAAGTGAGATTCATCCCGGAGATGGAAGGATGGTTCAATATATGTAAATCAATAAATGTGACACATCAAATCAACAGAATCAAAAACAAAAACAAAAGGATTATTTCAATAGATGCTGAAAAAGCATTTGAGAAAATTTAACATCGCTTCATGATAAAAAACTTTCAACAAACTGGGGATAGAAGGGATATATTTCAACATGATAAAGGCCATATATGACAAACCCACAGTTAATACACTAAATGAGGAAAAATTAAAAGCCTTTCTGCTAAGACTGGAAGAAAACACAGATATCCACTTTTACCACTTTTTTTTTCAACATAGTACTGAAAGTTCTAGGCAGAGGAATTAGACAAAAGAGAAATAAAGGGCACCCAAATGGAAAAGAAAGATGACAAATTATAATTGCTTGCAGATGACATGGTCCTATATTTAGAAAAACTGAAAGACTTCACAAACAAAACAAAACAAAACAAAACAAAAAACTCTTAGAACTGATAAACCAATTTACTTAAGTGGCAAGATACAAAATAAACTTGCAAAACTTAGCACCCTTTATACACATTAACAGCAATCACTGAAAAAGGAATCAGGAAGGCAATTTTGTTTACCATAGCTACCACCCCCCCCCCAAATACCTAGAAATAAATTTAACCAAAGTAGTAAAGAGCTCTACAAGGAAAACTATAATACACTGATGTAAGAAATTTAAGGGAACACAAAAAATGAAAAAATATCTCCTGCTCAAGGATCAGAAAAAATATTATTGTTAAAATGTCTATACTACTCAAAGCAATCTAAAAATTGAATGCAACTCCCATCAAAATGTCAATAATTTCACAGAAACAGAAAAACAATTCTAACTTTCATATGGAACCACAAAAGAGCCCAAAGAGTCAAAACAATCCTGAGCATAAAGAACAAAGTGGAGGCAGCACACCACCTAATTTTAAAACACACTACAAAGCTATAGTAACCAAAAGAGCATAGTATTGGCATAAAAACAGACACATAGACCAATGAGACCAGTGAACCCATTCATTAATGGGTTTTCTATGATGTTTCGTATCTACAGCCAAATGATCTTCCACAAAGGCACTAAGAACACACGTTGTATAAAGGACAGTCTCTTCAATAAATGGTTCTGGGAAAAAAATGGATATCCATATACAGAAGAATGAAACTAGATTCTCATCATTTGATGTATATAAAAACCAATTTTAGATATAACACTTTAATATAAGACCTGAAACTGTGAAACTAATACTTTAAAAAGCATTGGAGAAATGCTACAGGACATTGGTCTAGGCAAAGGGTTTTAGGTAGGACCTTAAATGCATAAGCAGCAAAAGCAAAAATAAATAAATGTGATTATATCCAAATAAAAATCTCCTGCGCAGCAAGGAAACAAACTATGAAATGAAGATACAGACTACATAATTGTAGAAGATAGTTGAATTTCTCCATCTGACAAGGGATTAATAACCAGAATATATAACTCAAACAACTTAACAGCAAAAATAAAAATAATCTGATTTAAAATTAGGTGAAATATTTGAATCGACATTTCTCCAAAGAAGACATATAAATGGCCAATAGGCATATGGGAAAAAATGCTCAACACCACCAATCATCAGTGAAGGGAAAATCAAAACCACAATTAGACATCATCCTACCTTCGTTGGAATGGCTATTATCAAAAATACAAAAAATAATAAGTGCTGGTAAGGATGCAGAGAATGGGGAATTCTTATTCATTGTTGATGGGAACGTAAACTAGTACAGCCATTAAGAAAAATAGTTACTGAGGTTCATCAAAAAACCACAGATATGATTCAACAATCCCACTGCTGGATATATAGCCAAAAGAAATGAAATCAGTATATGGAAGAGATATCTGCACACCCACGTTTATTGCAGCACTGTTCACAATACCAAAATATTGAATCAACCTAAATTTCCATCAACAGATGAATAAAGAAAATGTGGTACATATACAACAATGGAATATTATTTGTAGCCATATCTAATATAAGGACCTTTCAGATATTAACAAGTAAAAGAGAAGATGTGTATTTTAAGTTTACAAAAATTTTATCAACACCAATAGAAAGAAAGGGGGAGAAAAAATCTTGGTAATACATTGAAATAACACCAAAGTTGACCATTGCTGACTGCCTCAAACTGTGCTCCATTCCTCTGCATATAAAATGGACAGGATTATTATTGGATAGAAATCTGGTATTTATTCATTTACTTTTAAAACATTTTTCAAATGTTTAGTATATGTCAGGAACTCTGCTAGGCACTTAGGCTCTAATGAAACTATTTGTGCAATACATAACCCATCCATGGAAGTGATATATTTCATTTACTTGTATGTTTTTGCCTTGGGTCATCCTTAAAAGAAGTAAAGACTTTTAGTATGGATACAAAGCTCCAGATGGCAGAAAAGAAAGCAAACACATAAAACAAAAACCCACAGAAAGAGTTGTTAGGTGCTATGGTCTGAATGCTTGTATATCCCCCAAAATTTATATATTGACATCCTAACCCCTAGGTGATGTTATTAGGAGCTCAGACTTTTTGAGAGGTGATTAAATGATGTGGGTAGACTTGTATGACTGAGACTGGGGGTCTTATAAAGACAGACTGCAGAGAGCTAACTGGTCTCTTTCTTGAGGACACAGCAAGAAGTCACCATCTATGAACCAGGAAACAGGCCTTCACTAGATAACAAATCTGTTATCATCTTGATCTCGGACTTTCCAGCCTCTAGAACTGTGAGATATAAATTTATCTTGTTTATAAGCCATCCAGTTTATAGTATTCTGTTATAGCAGCCAGAATGAATTAAGACATTAGCTTATTGGGACAGGAGGTGCAGTGGTGTGGGAGTGGTGGCAAGAACTTCAGATTGTTCAAAACTTGAGGCAGTCCAGGTCAAGCTGGGAGTTACAAGCTAATCAAGTGTTTTGAGAGACTCTACGGGAGTTTTGTTAGGTCTGAAGCTCTAATTAATGATTGTGGATTGCTGACCTAAAACAGGCAGTCCTTAAGGTGTAAAGGTAAGACTATAGCGTTGCACAGATCCAATTAGACAGACTTGCCTGACACAGAGAAACAGGATTTGATGTTGAAAAAGCTTACAGTAGTGCTTCAATATACTGATTCTGGAGAAAATGGGCAATACTTTTTGGGTAGATAGAATGTGTTAGCTCAGGGGTTGGTCAATGGTACAAGGGGAAGGCATGCCCTAGTTTCCAATTCCAGGTAACAAAAAATTTAATTGCAGCAAATTCTACTAGGTTCATTTAGATGACAACAGTTGCAATCTAAAGACCTGAGCATATTCTAAGGTAGTGATTAGAGTAGCAGACTGTAGTTTCAATGTTTATTGTGAGAATGAACCTCCCACAGCAGTTAGAGGATTTTATAAGCTAGTCCAATTGTATTGCAATTAATTCTCAGTCCTTTGGTAACTTCCTGTACCAGGCATCATGGTAAACACTGACTGAGGATTTATTTGTATGTGCACAACCTGAAATATTCGCCTTTACTCTATTATTTTGAATAATATGGCATTAAGAGAATGAACTTGGTATCAGTCAGATTCCATATTTGAGTCCCACACCTTCTGGGTAGCCATGGGCATGTTATTTAATGAACTAATCTTTAGTTTCCTTATGTGTCAAATGAGGATAATAATGTCTGGTTCGTAAGGCTGTAGCAGAAGTCAAACATGACAATGGAGTACATAATGCCTTTGCAAGTGCGCAGTAATTTTTAGCTGCTATTATTATCCTTTAATATTTTGCAGATGAGAACACACAAATTGTTGACGACTCCACTGCATGAGAAACTTGTTTCACATTAATTTATAGCTGATGGTAACTGAAGTTTCCTCCTCATACATTTCTAAAAAATACTATTACAGCAGAACTTGAGTATCTCATGTTCAGGAACCCATCAGCACATCCCTAATTGGTAAAGTTGTCATCTCAGTTAGAGATTATAAATGCAAAAATAAAGGAAATACAAATACATGTTGTACAGAATAGTTAATGTACTAAGATGCCTCCTAAAAACTCAGAAGAAAGGCACAAACATCAGTAGTGCAAAGCTTCAAGGTATAGAGACACTGAAGAAAGTCAGAAAGAAGCACAGAGAGGTCCAAATGGAAGATACATCAGGTCACTTAGACGCATTGTATGTACATCTTTGTCATTTAACAATGATTCAATAGTGGTGAACAAGGATTCCTGTGAGGGTGTGCCATTGGGGTCAAATTAGACTGAAAAATAAATAGCAGGGTGGTAATAAACAGGGCTACAAATAAAAAGCCTATTATTGAATGTGGTTAGCAATGAGTGGTTACCACGAGCTCACAGATGGAGGGGACTCTCAGTAAGGACTGACAATTCTTATGGGAGAATTCCAAAGTCTAAATTGGAACGAAATAGAACTTGACATAGTTCTGGTCAAAATAAGATAAATTTCTATGGATGTAAGAGATGAAGGCTTTTTCTGAAGGTCTCAAGTCTTCAGGGAGAGTCTCTCCAAGAAGAAGAATGTCACATCTAAGACAATGCTACTTAAGAACTTTTCTGAGGACAGAAATGACATTGATACTTTATATAGTAAATATATTAGATCAGTTTAACTTCAGAGGAAAACAGTAAATGAGGACCTCAGGGGGTAAGATGGTAACCAGTTCTAGATTTAGATTGATGAAAAATGTTTCTCTCTTACTCCTTATTACAAATTTAAAAGATTGGTCCCAAAAAATTACCCTTTGAAGGCTGAAGTTGATCTGTATGGAAATTGTAAATCAACAGAAATTCATAACAAAAACCTAGGACAAATGCATATCATTTTGTCTATCAGAAATACAAGATTTCAACATGGTATATGCAGACCAGTATTAATAAAAGTAAAATATTTTACTATTAACCATATTCTTATCTATCTATCTATCTATCTATCTATCTATCTATCTATCTATTTTACTTCAAATGGAAACAGATTCATATAAGTTTATATTATTCTAATAATGCAGAAAAACAATTAGAATTGGAAATAATCCCAGTGAAGTTGATCCTATCATATCAAGAAAACCTTTCTCAAAAAAAATCACTCAACAAATGCAATTTTGGGCTTTTGGGAGTTCCTAGAAGAAGGAACAGAATTAAACTGACACGGAAAAAGTATCAAGTAAATACAGACCATGTAGATATTTCTAAATTTTCCTTCTTGGTAAAACTTTCACAAGCTCCATTAGTCAACTAAAAGAATTAAAGGAATTAGCCCATCTGTTGTTCAAACATAGCCCATCAAAAGAATTGCCTTAAAACTACACTTCAGATACACTGAAAGAAAAGGTTTCTGAAACTTGCATTATGTCCCAATTTATTTGCTTTAAATAAAAGAAAATGGTCCTTATTCTATAAATAGAAAACTGTTCCACATTGTTATCTTGGTTTGCTCAAATAAGTCTAATCCATTATAACTTATTAGCGGCATATGAGACTGGGGTAGAGGCGAAGGATCTGAAAATTTTTATACTGTTGCTGCTGCTATTGAAGTCACAAACAGAATTTGTTTTGCATCCTTTCATATGTTTGATAATAATCAGAATGGATGTGCAAATATCCTGGAATCCTCCAGAATAATAAACGTGTATCAAACAGATGATGACCTCTGAAAGAGACAAAATGCACAGGACAATTAAATAAATAAATTTATTTAGGCTGTTGCAATAGTAAGAATGTACCATAACAAGAAACATCTAAAAAGGTGGTGTGGTGGCAGGGATTTCATGAAGGCAGATAAACAAGGAAGTCATCAGTTAGTTAATGAGGATCACGAAGAAGGATGGAGATGAGTCCGACCTCAGTCAACTGAGACAGAATGAAGATAGGTTATATGTCAGTCGTTAAAAAGGGATGGAGATGGGTCCTATCTGAGTCACTGAAGAAGGGTGTACATTGGTCTTATACATGAGAAAGAAAAGTTATTGGTCCTATCTGAGTAAAGAAGAAGGATGAAAACGGTTCCTCTGTGAGTCATGATTAAGGTTGGAAATTTGTCCTATTGTTGGAGTTACTGAGGAAGAATGAAGATGGGTCCTCTCCAAGGTATTGAGGAAGGATAAAGGTGGGTCTCAGGCTGGGTGAGGTGGCTTATGCCTATAATCCCAGCACTTTGGGAGGTCAAAGCAGGAGGATTTCTTGAGCCCAGGAGTTTGAGACCAGCCTGGGTAACATAGCAAGACCTCATCTCCAATAAAAATAAAAATAATAGCCAGGTGTGGTGGCACATACCTATAGTCCCAGCTACTTGAGAGGCTGAGGTGGGAGGATTCCTTGAGTCCATGTTGGTTCTATATAAACCCCTAATGAAAACTAGGACCATGTCCTCTCTGAGTCACTGAAGAAGAGTGGAGTAGTGTCTTATGTGTCACTGAGGAAGGATGGAAATAGGTCCAATCTGAGTCACTGAGGAAAGAGAGAAGGGTCCCATCTGAGTCATTGAGGAAGAGTGAAATTGTTTCTATCTGAGTCACTGAGGAAGGATGGAAATGAATCTCATCTCAGTCATTCAGGTAGGGTGAAGATGATTCCCTCCTGAGTCATTGAGGAAGAACAGATATGAGTCCTATCTGAATTACTGAGGAAAAGTGGAAATAGGTCTTATGTGAGTCATTGTGAAGAAAGGTAGAGATGCATCCTATCTGTTTTATTGAGAAGGAATGGAGACGAGTCCTACTGGAGTGACTGAAGAAGAATGGAGATAGGTTCCATCTGAGTCACTGAGGAAGGGTGAAAATTTGTGCCATGTGAGTCATTGAAAAATAATAAAGATGGGTTATATCTGAGTCGCTAAGGAAAAATGAAGATGGATTCTATCTGAGTCATGAAAGAAATGTGAAGATAAGTTCTATCTGAATCACTGAGAACGAGTGAAAATAGGTCCTATCTGAGTCTTCGAGAAAGGATGGAGTTGGCTTCTATCTGTGACACTGTAAAAGAATAGAGATGGGTCATATCTTAGTCACTGAGAAATGATGAAGATAGGTCTCAGCTGAATCACTGAGGAAGGATTGATTCTGTTACTTCTGAATCATTGAAGAAGGATGGAGATAAGTTCTATCTTAGTCACCGAGGAACTGTGGAGATGGGCTCTCTCTATGTCATTGAGAAACGGTGAAGATGAGTCCTATCCGGGTCATGGGGGAAGGGTGGAAATGAATACTATCTCAGTCACTGAGGAACAATGGAAATGGGTCCTATTTGAATCACTGAGGAAACATGGAAATGGGTCCTAGCTTAAACGTTGAGGAAGGGTGGAAATGTATACTATCAGAGTTATTTTAAAAAGATGGAGTTGCATTCTATCTGTCACTGAGGAAGGATGGAAATAGGTCCCATCTGAGTGGTTGATAAAGGGTAGAGATGAGTTCTCTCTGAGCTCCTGCAGATGATGGAGATGGGTACCATCTGAGTCACTGACAAAGGATGGAAGTACACCCTATAAGTCCCTGAGAAAGTGTAGGGTTGTTTCATCTGAGTCACTGAGGAAGGGTACAGGTGACTCTTATCTTGGATTATGTAAGGGCAATAATGTGGCTTTTTTAGGTTTGCCATTTCTTAGAATAGAGTATAGTGGAAGCACAGGGTTCAGATAAAGTTCAACATTGTTACCCCCTTTTTATTCTTTAAAAAACCCAAAAATTCAATTGGTAGGTTTAGATTTCAGTAAAAGTGATTTTTATTTTACATACTGCCAAGTTAGTCTCACAATTTGAAATCAATTGAAAGAGTAAGCAGTAGTACAAATATTACAAATAGTATATGTAGAAACATTGTGATTGCAATGCTTTTAAGTTTCTAGTTATAAACAATTGAAATAATAAGAAAAAAGCAAGATCTTTCCAAATATGTATTTAACATCTGTAATTTTTTAAATAGATGCTTAAAACCAAAGAACTGAAATAACAAAGCCAACATACATTTTTTTTTTTTTTTTTTTGTCAACTAGGACAAATAATCCTCAACCTGTTCCTTGAACAACAGTACCTTTTTTTTTGTAACTTAAAGCCACAATGCCATTATTACAAACTTTTTTTTGAGACAAAGCCTTGCCCTTTCACTCAGGCTGGAGTGCAATGGTGCCATGTCAGCTCACTGCAACCTCCACCTCCCTGATTCAAGTGATTCTCCTGCCTCAGCCTCCCTAGTAGCTGGAATTAGAGGTGCGTGCCACAACACCCAGCTAATTTTTTTTGTTGTTGTTTTTTGTTTGTTTGTTTGTTTGTTTTGTATCTTTAGTAGAGACAGGGTTTCACCGTGTTGGCCAGGCTGGTCTCAAACTCCTGGGATTACAGATGTGAGCTACCCTGCCTGGCCTTCAGTGACTTTTTATTATGGAAACTTTCGAACGTACACAAGGTCAACATGATAGCATAATTAAGAGTCATGTAGCACCATTCAACTTCAAGGATTGTCACTACTGTACTATTCATATTTCATCTATTTCCCTGGGGAATTTTGCTGAAGTATTTTAAAGCAAAGCCTAAGTATCATATCATTTAACCAATACTTTAGAATGGATATTTAACAAAGATTTATTTTTAAACAAAGCCACAATGCCATTATTACAACCTAGTAAAGTCAATAAAAATTCTTTTTGTGTTATTTTTATTATTAATATTATTTTTTAGAGACGGAGTTTCATTCTGTTGTCCAGGCTAGAGTGCAGTCATGTGATCTCGGCTCACTACAACCTCCACCTCCCAAGTTTAAGCAATTCTCCTGCCTCAGCCTTCCGAGGAGCTGGGACTACAGGCACAGGCCACCATGCCCAGCTAATTTCTTTCGTATTTTTTAGTAGAGATGGGGCTTCACCATGTTGCCCAGGCTTATCTCGATCTCCTGAGCTCAGGCAACTACCCTCCTTGGCCTCCCAAAATGCTACATGTATTATTTATAAAATAAATTATTTAAATTGCTATTTTAAATCATTTACATACAATTTTCTAAAAATCCTTCTGAAGCTGGAACTAGTTTTATTTGTATTTTACACATAAGGAAACTGGCACATAAAAAGCTGAACTTGCCAAAGTGAAATAGCTAATAACTACTCAATTTGGGAAGTGAACATATGTTGATCATTGCTAGGTCCGAACCTCTCAGCTGCTAGACTCTGCTTTGTGTCCACACAGTACCAGGTGTGCTCTGCATTATTCACAGAAGGCATTATCTGAATAGTCATTTAATAACTATTCCTATCAGGCATAAGATTTTGTCTTTTTATGTTCAAGGTGGGGCCTGCTTCATAGATAGAATAAAATCTCTTTCTTTAAATCTTCTTTCTATAAAATACGGCATGTAATTTTGGAGGAGAAATCATTCTTGGTACATTTATTTTCAGGAAAAAAAAAGATAAGAGTGGTTCTCAAGAAGTAGAAATGTTCTTCCACATTTAGAACCAGAAGACAGAACTTCAAGACCTCAGTAGCCTCCAACATCATAGCTCCCTTTTCCACAGAGCAGCTCATTTTGGAAATAATTTCAGTGCAACACAACAGGGAGCAACATTATGCAGAAAGGAAAACCCCGATGTTGTACACAGATTTATTCAGGTAGTGCTGGGGTGTAGAACCATATTCAGTAAACATCTGCTATCACAGGATATATATAGGTTGCTTATGGGCTTAAAATCAGAAGATAAAGAGGATTTTATTTATTATGTTTATGGTTATGCTAGGAAATTTAGAATACATCAATTTTGTTTCAATGGCAATGTAAGGAGGGATGCTTGGAAGAGCGATTGGGATGTTAACTAAATAACTTGCAATTATTGTTGCATTGCCTCATTTTATTTTGTCCAACATTGGGATGTTAACTAAGTAACATGCAATTGTTGCTACATTGCCTCATTTTGTTTTGCCCATATTATTGAAGGGATAATGTAGAATCCATATATGATGAGGTACCCATCAAAATTGACTTTCACTTAATAATCTGGGCAAAAATGAAGATGGAATGCAGAGATGCCAATATGGAGGCAAGATGGTATGTATGAGCACTGGGTTGAAAATCAGTGGACTTGGATTCCAGCCCTGCTACCACATTCATGTGTGACCCTCAGCAGACAATAGAGGGGCTGAAACATTGGGTTTTAACCCTTTTTTTAAATCAGAAATTGCTCAAATAAAATCCTATCCAATTTGTGAGTATATTAAGTACATTTTTAATTGATTAAATTTCCTGAAGCACAGGTAAACCTGTAAAACCCTCACCTCACTTACTGGGCCTCTCTTTTTCTCACTATCCAAAGTGAAATTCTAAGAAACAGTTCTGAAATTCTATGTCTCCGTACGTAGAGAAAAGTATGAAAATACATGATACTAGATGATCTTCCTTTAATTTGATGTAATAGGGTCTAGGCAGAGAGAGATGCACAAAGCTAAACTTCAAGAGAATTGATGCCCACATTCACTTCTAGAGGGCTGACTTGAGGTAAAAGTGGGCTTTTGTCTTCCAAGATAGTCATCGGTCCTTTACCCTGTTTCAATTTTTGATGTGAAAATCACTAGATATTCATCATTTCCTTTTGACAATTTATCCTTTTCAAATGTAGGCTCTCTTAGGTATACTCTGAAGCATTGTATCCAAAAATTACTTCCAACTTCCAGATACTATTAGGCTTTAAAGTGATATGCATCTTGATGAAGGTAAATCAATACTTCTGACTGTGATAAGAGCACATTAGAGAGTCTCTAAGACAGATCTTTAGGGCAATGAGAAGGTTGCACCAAAAGGCAGGAATAAGAAGGAAAGGGGAGAGAAAAGACAAATCACAAGTTCTTCATAGGTTGGCCAAGGTTTGGCCACACAAATATTTTATCAACTTGATTTGTGTAAACCCTTAAAGAAGATCACTTTGTTGCAGAGAAATTTTAAGATTCATAAGGCAAGAACATCAAACAAGCACCCTATGCTTTTTATGGGATTCACAAATTACATCTGAGTAAACATGGGAACAAATATTCCTTTTAATTTATCATTTGTTAACATCTCTTCCCTCAGCATCAGCACTTTATTTTCTGAATAAATTTTTATTCCTTTTCTGTGCTTGTATATCAATTTAGATAATACTGGCATGACTTTCCATGCTAGCAAGGTCATTACCAGTTCCTGGTTCTATTTGTTTTGCTTTTCTATTTTATCCATTTCCCACAGAAAGACTGTAACATCTAAATCATTCATTGGTTTTGGTAGCAAGCTAAACCTTTGCTTTTTATGTAATTTTTTTTAGTTGCTTAGATTTTGACCAACTTTATTCATTAAGATGAATAGAATGTGGTAGAAGAGTTTTATGCTAATAGCTAATAAAGCTAAATTTTATTTGTGCAAAATGATGCAGGGTAGAGCTCAAAATTAAGATCATTATTAAATGTCCTAGATTTTAAAACACAGAACATTGGTAGTTAACTTGCCAGAAACAGAACAAATGGCTGGTCAACATCGCTCCGATTTTAGACATTTATGGGTTGGTACATCTTGTTTGTTGAACCGAGAGACCACTTAACACTAATGGCTATTTTCAAGGTTGAATTTGTTTTAAAACTTCAGTCATGGAAATGCTGGAAGTAAATTTTTATAGAATGGTGGGCTTTTAAAATGAACATGGTAAGAAAAGAGGTGCCCATTTGACCTAATACACAAGGAAACCATAATGTTGAGCCTACTCTGAAGATCACCTGGCTTACTGTGACTATGCAACAGGTTTAGAGAGCTTTTGCCATTATTTGACTAAACCTACATAAGCAATAGATTTCTGATATGGATAAGCTTCAATAGTCTTACCATATTGGAGTAACTTGCTTAACGATCAATTCAATAATAATTAGCATTCTGTTTATGACATTAAGATACTCAACTAACAGAATTATTTCTACCCACTGGGAGAGTGAAAATGGCAACATTTTCGAATAAGAAACAAATTTACTTAAGTCGAGAGCATTTGGTATAATATTTAAAATACAGCTAAGGTATTCTTATCTTCAAAACAAAAGTAAAATGCATAAGGAAGATTTAAAAGAAGTTGAGGTCTTGAGATGAATTCTAATACTAAAATATTTGGCAGGCTATTTTGTAATTAGCATTTGATTGTGTTATCAAGACATAATTCAATAACAAAATTTTTCCACTTAAAATATACAATTCAATGTATTTTATATATACACAAGGTTGTGCAAACATCAACACGATGTAAATTTAGAACATTCCATCTCCCGCACAAAATAAAACTCATACTTATCAGTAATCTCTCCCCATTTTCCCCTTCCCTCAGCCCCTAGCAACTACTAATCTTCTTTCCATCTCTACAGATCTGCCTATTCTGGATAATTCACGTAAATTAAATCACATTATATGTGGTGTTTTGTGACTGGCTTTCATTTAGCATGTTTTCAAGGTCCATCTATGCTGCAGCATGAATCATTAATTCAATTATCTTTATTGCTAAATAGTATTCCATCGTAAAGATCTAATCCATTTTGTTTACCCATTCATTAGTTGATGGAAACTTGCATTATTTTTACTTTTTGGCTATTGTGAATAATACCACTAAGAATAGCTGTAAAAGTTTGCAAATTTTTTTGTGTGTATATTTGTTTTCATTTCTTCTGGTTATATACCTACGTGTATAATGACTGGGTAATATGATGCCTCTATATTCTTAACATTTTGGGGAACTGGCAGTTTTCCAAAGTGACTGTGCCATTTTACATTCTCACTGCATTATAAGAGAATTCCAGTTTCTCCACATCCTTACCAACACATATTATTATGTATCTTTTTAATTACAGGCATGCTAGTAGGTATGAAGTGTTACCGCAATGAATTTTTGTTTTCCATTTTCCTAATGACTAAGTATATTAAGTATCTTTTCATGTACTTATTAGCCATTTGTATATCTCCTTAGAATAAATGTCTATTCAAGTTCCTTGATCATTTTTCTAACTGAGCTGTTTGTCTTTTTGTTACTGAGTTTTAAGAGTTCTCTATATGTTCTGGATACAAGGCCCTTATCAGATACATGATGTGTAATATTTTCTCCCATTCTGTTTTTTTTTTAAATTTTCTTCAGAGTGTCTTTGATGCACAAAGATTTTTAATTTTGATGCAGTCCAGTTTATTTACTTTTCTTTTGTTGCTTGTGCTTTTCGTGTCATAGCTAATACAATATCAAGACTTCCAATCCATGAACACAAGCTATATGGAATGTTCTTCCATTTGATTGTGTTATCTCTGATTCTTTGAGCAGTGGTTTGTAATTCCCCTTGAAGAGGTCCTTCACTTCCCTTGTTAGCTGTATTTCTAGGTATTTTATTATTGTGGCAATTGTAAGTGGGAGTTCATTCATGCTTTGGCTCTCTGCCTCCCTGTTGTTGGAGTATAGGAATGCTAGCAATTTTTGCACACTGATTTTTTATCCTGAGACTTTGCTGAAGTTGCTTATCAGCTTAAGTAGCTTTTGGTTTGAGATGATGGAATTTTCTAGATATAAGATTATGTCATCTGAAACAAAGGGAGTTTGACTTCCTCTCTTCCTATTTGAAAACTATTTGCTTCTTTTGCCTGATTGCCCTGGCCAGAACTTCCAATACTGTGTTGAATAGGAGTGGTGAGAGAGGGTATCCTTCTTCTGTGCCAGTTTTCAAGGGCAAAGCTTATAGCTTTTTCCCATTCAGTATAATATTGGCTGTGAGTTTGTC
The DNA here is from genome assembly GCF_003255815.1 of Theropithecus gelada. Lineage (NCBI taxonomy): Eukaryota > Metazoa > Chordata > Mammalia > Primates > Cercopithecidae > Theropithecus > Theropithecus gelada. Next base: position 41,759,779 of record NC_037673.1, on the reverse strand, counting down.
ATATATGACTCATTATTTGAGGTATGTTCTTTCAGTACCTAGTTTATTGAGAGTTTTTAACATGAAGGACTGTTGAATTTTATCAAAGGCCTTTTCTGCATCTACTGAAATAATCATGTGATTTTTGTCTTTAGTTCTGATTATGTGATGAATCATATTTATTGATTTGTGTATTTTGAAACAACCTTGCATCCTGGGGATGATACCTCCTTGATTGTGATGCATAAGCTGTTTGATGTGCTGCTGGGTTCAGGTGGCCAGTATTTTACTGAAGATTTTTGTATCGATGCTTATTAAGGATATTGGCCTGAAGTTTTCTTTTTTTGTTGTATCTCTGCCAGGTTTTAGTATAGAACAAGGCCAGCATCATTCAATTTTCAATTTTTTGAGATCATTTCAGTAGAAATCATACCAGCTCTTCCTTGTAACTCTGGCAGAATTCAGCTGTGAATCCATTTGGTCCTGGGCTTTTTTCTTTTTTTTCTTTTTTTTTTTTTCTGTTGGTAGGCTATTTGTTGTTGCTTCAATTTTAGAACTCATTATCAGTCTAGTCAACATTTCAACTTCTTCCTAGTTCAGTCTTGGGAGGCTGTACGTGTCCAGGAATTTGTATATTTCTTCTAGATTTTCTAGTTTATGTGAGTGGAGGTGTTTATAGTATTCTCTGGTGGTTGTTTGTATTTCTGTGGGCCCACAGGCTGAACTGACTGGGAAACCTGAACAGCCACAATGGTGGCCTGCCCCACCCCCAGGAACTTTTTCCCAGGGGGAAATTAGAGCTCTATTCATGGAAAACTGGCTGGAGTGACTGAAGCCCTGGCTGGGAGGTCTTGTCCATGATGAGGACTGAATCAGGGTCTCACTTAAAGAAGCAGTCTGGCCATGATCTGGAAAAACAGTTGTGCTGTGTTGAGGGAGACCCTTCCTCATCTGGGCCATTTGGACTCTTCAAAGCCAGCACGCTGGAAAGGCTGAGTGGACCAAACCACAGAGATGACGGCTACACCTCCCACTGGAAACTCCTACCAGCCTGTTGCCATGGGCTGGCTAGAATTTCAAGCCAGTGAGTCTTATCTCGTGAGGCGACATGGAAGGAGGTACCACAGAATTATGTTGCTTGGCTTCCTGGATTCAGCCCCCTTCCTAGGGGTATGCACGGACCTCCTGCCTTGTCTGAGTTGCAGACACCATTGTTGGGGATCCCCGGGATGGAGTATGTAAAGCTCCTGGGTCTCTGTGTGTGCCTGGTCAGCTGCTCTGCTGAGACTCCACACAGCTCTGTGTGTCAGACCCAAGGCCCTGGTGGCACAGGAGCATGAGGGGATCTCCTGATCTGTGGTTGCAAAGATGTGGGAGGAGCGTGAGTTCCCAGGTGGGGTTGCACAATCACTCACCATTTCCCTTGACTGGGGGTGGGGGTTGCCTTGGCTCTGTGTTGCTCCCGGGTGTGCCATCGCCTCACCCTGCTTTTCTTCCTTCTTCATAGGTCATGGGTCAACTTGTTTGGCTAATCAGTCCCAGTGCAAGGACCTCGATATTTCAGTTGAAGGTACTGTCTTCACTTTCCCCTTTCGTTCCTCTCCATGAGTATCGTGGACTGCAGCTGCTTCTCTTCGGCCATCTTGACCCGCTTCCTGTTTCAATGTTTAACATTAAAGTGTTTTGGGTCTTTATTTAGAAGTTTGGTGATGATTTTTTTGACCAAAAATATGATGTAGGAACTTAAATCTTGTTTACATCAATTAGCCTATGGTAAAATTGATTTTGTTATATGTCATTTCATTTAAACTTACAGCTTTCAAGAACTTATCAGTTATGTTAATGAGGACTGACTGTCCTTTTCCAAATCTATTGAGATCATCATGAAGCCTTTTTCTTTTATTAATATGATGGATCACACTAATTAATTCTCAGGTTTTAAAACAGCTTTGAATTCTTGGGATAAATCTCACTTTGTTATTGGGTAAATCATTTTTATATGTTGCTAGATTCAATTTGCTTATGTTTTGTTACAGATTTTTGCTTCTATGTTTACAAGAATATCAGTCCATAGTTTTCTTTGTTGAATTTTTGCATAAGGGTACTAATGGCCTTGTAGAATGAGTCGAACAGTGTTCTCTCTTCTTCTGCTTTTTTAATAGTTTGTGAGTAATTGATATTAACTTTTCTTTAAATGTCTGATAGAATTCACTATTAAATCTCTCCGGTCCTGGGTTTTATGTTCGTGTGTTGGGAAGAGAAAATTTGTTTGCAATTACTAACTAAATACCACATTTTGTGTTTCATATTTTATCAGATTTCTATTCCTTTTGAGTCAGTTTAGTAGTTTGTGTCTTTCTAGTAATGTCTCAATTTCATCTGGGTTATCAAATCTGCTAGCATATAGTTGTTAACAGTATTTTCCTATAACACATTTTATATCATAAGTATTTTTTTCTATATTTCTTGGTCTGTTATGCAAAAAGTTTATCAGTTTTGAAGTTTTCCCAAAACATCTTTAATTTCATTTTTTTCTATTGTTTTTCTATTTTATATTTTTACTTATCTCTGCTCTAATTTTTACTATCTTCTTTCTCTTTATCTGCATTGGGTTTGGTTTGCTCTTCTTTTACTAATTTCTTATGGTGAAAGATTGGCTTATTGATTTGAGATTTGCCCTCCTTTTTGATATAGACATTTCCAAATACAAATTTCTTTCTAACCAGTGATTGTCTGTATCCCATAGGTTTTTATGTGTTGTGTTTTTATTCTTCTGAAGGGACTTCCACTATGACTTTTTCTTGACCCATTAGTTGTTCAGGAATGTCTTGTTTAATTCTCACATATTTATAGATTTTCCAAATTTTATTCTGTTATTCTATTTTAATTGTTACTCTGCTCTGAGAACAAATTTTGTATAATTTTAATCCTTTTATATTTGTTGAGGGTTCTTTTACAGCCTCACATATGATCTATCCTGGAGAATGTAACAAGAATGTCTATTTTACTACTGTTGGATGAAGTATTCTGTAGATGTCTGTTAGGTCTAGATGGTTTATAGTGTTCATGTCTTCTGTTTGCTTGTTGATTTATGCCTAATTCTATTTTTAAGTAAAAGAAGACATTGAAGTCTTCAACTATTATTGTTGAATTGTATATGGATCACATTTTTCTATTTTTATATGTGTTTTAATTTTTTGTTTTAAACTGGGTATTTAGATAAAATTTAGCAACTCTGCTAAATTTAGATAAAATTTAGCAACTTCCCCTCAGTAAAGAGGAAGGATACTGTTGTTGACGGTTTGATCATTTGTGTATTTGTTTAGTGACTTCGCTGAACTCTTGAACTCCTTCTGCAAAGTCTATTTTCTCTGTCATGTGGAGTCTCTGTTGTCCCTACTCAGATATTTTCCCACTTGTTTTACCCTTTATCTCGGGCATCTAAGAGTTATTCCTAGGTTACAGGTTGTGTTTAAGCCCCATTACCTAATTATGTTTTTACCCTTTTAATGCTGGATGTGTGTGTTCCTTCGAGGCTACTATTGCAGTTGAGAGAGTTTACTTTGTTTGCCCAATGTCATCCAGGGACTATCAGTTTGGATGCCCCTGCTCTCATTGCTCCAGAAAGGAAACAGTCTCAGACATGCAAACAGTCTTTCAGACTCCCAGGGATACATGTGATTTTAATTTTAGGTCTGGCTTCTTAGGAGTTGTCCCTGCATTTGAGTATCTAATTGTTAGTCAATATTTTGTCAGAGGTTATGTTTAACCCCCTTTGCCAGTGAGGTTTTTCCCCTTTGTGGATGGATATACGTGTGACTTTGGGAATGCTATCTTGGCTGCCCCACATCATGCTATAATTTCTTCCTAGTGTGTGAAGCCTGGGACATAGTACATAGCCTCTCAAATCCCCAAGGTTAGCAGTTGTCATGGGCAATTATGTCCCCCACAAATTCATATTTGAGATCCTAATCCCAAGTACCTCAGAATGTGACTATATTTGTAGATATGACCTTTAAAGAGGTAATTAAGGTTAAATGAGAGCATTAGGGTTGGCCTTAATACAATATGACTGGTGCCTTTATAAGAACAAGAGATTAGTAAGTAGACAACCCAGACAAAGGGATGATCATTTGAAGACACAGCAAAAAGGTATCTATCTGAAACTCAACCCTAATAAGGAACTAATTCCACCAACACCTTGATCTTTGACTTTTAGCCTCTGGAACTGTGAGAAAATAAATTTTGTTTCTCAAGTTGCCCCGTCTGTGTATTCTGTAATGGCAGACTAATACAGTAGTGATAGTAGGAGGCTGTATCTTTCTCTGATTCTATTAAACTTCTGGCTACTGAGCCATTTTGCTCTTATCATTGTGCTGTTAGCCTCCTCTTAACTGCTCTTCACCAACCTCTCTATTGTTTTTCACAACACTTTTAGGTATTAAGTTCTCTGAGCTCTGTTCCTAATAAAGTCATTCTTCCCAGGCAGAGTTATGAAACTTCTTCATCTGTACTTATGCCTGCGTTTACCCCTGGGCAGAACTCCTATGTACCAGAGCTGGGGGAAAGACCCACTATTCCCAAAGTGAGAGCTCTTCTCTATAAGAAGGTATTGGGGGTGGTGTCCCTAGTCTTCTTGGATTGACTCTCCTGGCATGGAACCTGTACCCTATGAGTAAATTGGGATAATTTGGACCCCAGTATTTTTGGCCTGTCATGCCTGGGGTAGAGCTTTCACCCTATAAATAGGGGCTGCATTGGAGGGAGGTGGGATCTTTTTCATCATGTCGACTTGAAATAGGCTTTCTGCAACACAGAGCTACAGGGGTGAAAAACACTTGGAAGACTCCTCTTCCTAGGGTGAAACCATAATCCAAGACTAGGATCTGGGATAGAAGAGCCCCCATCTTCTTGGCCACAGCTGGAGTAACTCATCGAAGTAGAGCTAACAAAGAGCTGGGGGAAGTTTATAAAGGAGGGGGTCATGGCTCAAGTTCCATAAAATCTTACTAGTCTTGCCAAAGGTTAATAAGTTTTCTTTCTTTTTTATTTATTATTATTTTTTATTATTATACTTTAAGTTCTAGGGTACATGTGCACAACGTGCAGGTTTATTACATATGTATACTTGTGCCATGTTGGTGTGCTGCACCCATCAACTCGTCAGCACCCATCAACTCATCATTTACATCAGGTATAACTCCCAATGCCATCCCTCCCCCCGCCCCTCTCCCCATAATAGGCCCCAGTGTGTGATGTTCCCCTTCCCGAGTCCAAGTGATCTCATTGTTCAGTTCCCACCTATGAATGAGAACATGCGGTGTTTGGTTTTCTGTTCTTGCGATAGTTTGCTGAGAATGATGGTTTCCAGCTGCATCCATATCCCTACAAAGGACACGAACTCATCCTTTTTTATGGCTGCATAGTATTCCATGGTGTATATGTGCCACATTTTCTTAATCCAGTCTGTCACTGATGGACATTTGGGTTGATTCCAAGACTTTGCTATTGTGAATGGTGCTGCAATAAACATATGTGTGCATGTGTCTTTATAACATCATGATTTATAATCCTTTGGGTATATACCCCGTAATGGGATGGCTGGGTCATATGGTATTTCTAGTTCTAGGCCCTTGAGGAATCGCCATACTGTTTTCCACAATGGTTGAACTAGTTTACAATCTCACCAACAGTGTAAAAGTGTTCTTATTTCTCCAAATCCTCTCCAGCACCTGTTGTTTCCTGACTTTTTAATGATTGCCATTCTAACTGGTGTGAGATGGTATCTCATTGTTGTTTTGATTTGCATTTCTCTGATGGCCAGTGATGACGAGCATTTTTTCATGTGTCTGTTGGCTGTATGAATGTCTTCTTTTGAGAAATGTCTGTTCATATCCTTTGCCCACTTTTTGATGGGGTTGTTTGGTTTTTTCTCATAAATTTGTTTGAGTTCTTTGTAGGTTCTGGATATTAGCCCTTTGTCAGATGAATAGATTGCAAAAATTTTCTCCCATTCTGTAGGTTGCCTGTTCACTCTGATGGTAGTTTCTTGTGCTGTGCAGAAACTCTTTAATTTAATTAGATCTCATTTGTCAATTTTGGCTTTTGTTGCCGTTGCTTTTGGTGTTTTAGAGATGAAGTCCTTGCCCATGCCTATGTCCTGAATGGTATTGCCTAGGTTTTCTTCTAGGGTTTTTATGGTTTTAGGTCTAACATTTAAGTCTCTAACCCATCTTGAATTAATTTTCATATAAGGAATAAGGAAAGGATCCAGTTTCAGCTTTCTACTTAAGGCTAGCCAATTTTCCCAGCACCATTTCTTAAATAGGGAATCCTTTCCCCATTGCTTGTTTTTCTCAGATTTGTCAAAGATCAGATGGCTGTAGATGTGTGGTGTTATTTCTGAGGGCCCTGTTCTGTTCCATTGGTCTATATCTCTGTTTTGGTACCAGCACCATGCTGTTTTGATTACTATAGCCTTGTAGTATAGTTTGAAGTCAGGTAGCGTGATGGCTCCAGCTTTGTTCTTTTGACTTAGGATTGTCTTGGCAATGCGGGCTCTTTTTTGGTTCCATACGAACTTTAAAATAGTTTTTTCCAGGTATGATCTTATGTTTGGGAAAACCTAGACTCCTCCAAAACTTCTTAAAATTGGTAAACAAATGCTGTAAAGTTGCAACATAAAATCAACATACAAAAATCAGTAGGATTTCTATATGCCAACAGTCAACACTCTGAAAAAGAAATCAAGAAAGCAATCCCATTTATAATAGCAACAAATAAAAAACCTAGGTGTAAACTTAACAAAAGAAGTGAAAGACCTTTATAATGAAAATTATTAAACACTGATGCAAGAAATTAAAGAAGACACAAAAAGTTGATAGATATTTTATATTCATGGATTGCAAGAATCAATATTGTTAAATATCCATGCTACCCAAAGAAATCTACAGATTCAGTGCAATTCTCATCAAAATACCAATGACATTCTTTATAGAAATAGAAAAAAAATCTCCTAAAATTGATGTGGACCCAGGAAAGACCCAGAATAGCCAAAGCCATCCTAATGAAAAGGAACAAAACTGGAGGAATCGCATTACCAAACTTCGAATTATACTAAAGGAGCTATTATAACCCAAATAACAAAACGCATGGTGTTGTCATAAAAGCAGACACATAGACCAATAAAACAGAAGAGAGAACCAGAAATACATCCATACATCTACAGCAAACTCATTTTTGACAAAGGTACAAGGAACATACATTGGGGAAAGGACAGTCTCTTCACTAAATGATGCTGAGGAAAATGGATATCCATATGCAGATGATTGAAACTATATCCCTATCTCTCACCATATACAAAAATCAAATTTAAATGGATTAAATACTTAAATCTAATACCTGAAACTATGAAACTTATAAAATAAAACATTGAGGAAACTCTCTAGGAAACATGCCTGGGCAAATATTTCTTCATTAATACCCCAAGAGCACAGGCAACCAAGGCAAAAATGGACAAACGGGATCACATCAAGTTAGAAAGCCTCTGCACAGCAAAAGAAGCAGTGAGCAAAGTGGAGAGACAACCCACAAAATGGGAGAAAATATTTGCAAACCATCTAATAAGGATATATAAGGAACTCAAAAACTCTATAGGAAAAAATCTAATAATCTAATTAAAAATGGACAAAAGATCTGAATAGGCATTTCTGAAAAAAAAAGACATGCAAATGACAAACACGTATATTAAAAGATTCTCAACATCCTTGATCATCAGAAAAATGCAAGTCTAAACTATAATGAGATACCATCTCACACCTGTTAAAATAGCTGTTATCCACAAGACGGGTAATACCAAATGCTGGTAATGATGTGGAGAAAAGGCAACCATGTACACTGTTGGTGTGGATGTAAATTAGTACAGTCATAATGGAGAACAGTATAGAGGTTCCTTAGAAAAACTAAAAATTGAACTATTTTATGATCCAGCCATTCAACTGCCAGTTACACATCCCTAAGAAAGGAAGTCAGTATATTGAAGAGCTATCTGCACTCCCTTTTTTATTGTAGCACTATTCATAATAGCCAAAATTTGAAAGCAACGTTAGGTGTCCATTGACAGACAAATGGATAAAGAAAATGTACATATACTCAGTGGATTACTATTTTGCCATAAAAAAGAATGAGATTTAATCATTTGCAACAACATGAATGGAACCGGAGGACAATATGTTGAGTAAAATAAGCCAGGCACATAAAGATAAATTTTACATGTTCTTATTTATTTGTGTGAGCTAAAAATTATAGCAATTGATGTCATGGAGATAGAGAGTAGAATGATGGATACCAGAGTCTGGGAAGGGTAGTGAGTGGGGGATAGGGAAAAGTGAGATAGTTAATGGGTACAAAAATATAATTAAATAGAAGGAATAACATTTAGTACTTGATAGTGCAACAGGGTGATTACAGTTAATAATAATTCCTTACATGTTAAAAAATTAAAGGAATATAATTGATATCCTTGCATCATAAAGAAAGAAGTTTGTGAGGTGATGGATACCCCATTTATCCTGAGGTAATTATTATGTATTATATGCCTGTGTCAAAATATCTCATATATCCTATAAGTATATACACCAACTATATACCCATAAACATTAAAAAAAAATTTAAATCTAATTATGCTACACTTTATACTCAGCATAAAGAATACATTCTTTACTATGAGCTACTGGGCCTTATTAATCAACTTTATTTCATACCAGCCTCTCAAGACATATTCAATAATATATTCCTTAAGTAAGTGTTCAAGACTAATTTTCTAGTTCCAATGGGGTTTTCCCCTAAAATCAGTATAAATTGAATAAGACAGAAGGAAAAACAAGGCTCAATGGCACTTCTGGATCTTTCTAGATGAAGTGATTTTATGTCCCATTTTTCCGGGATAGTATTTGTTTACATCCATTTTATCATGACTTAAAAGAGGATAGCTTGTTTCTAATGTACATTTTACGTTCTTATTCCAGCTTTGAAAATGGATTTTTTATGAATTAAAAGAAATATTAAAATATAGATTATAAATATATTACGTGGTTCAAAAGTGGCTACAGAGAGAAACTACATAGGAAATACAGAGCATGACATTATGAAAAAGCAAAAGTGAGATAGAGATCTAAATTTTTTACCAAAAGATTCAGAATATCTCAATTGTTTTTATCAAAGAATGGGGGGGAAATGTAGCTAATGAGAATGAAAGCTAGGATATTAAGCCCTGCATCCTATCCGTTATGCTGCTACTGAAAATATAGCCACCAAAAAAATCATATGATGATAAGAAGACAAAAGATGTTCTACAGCATTTGACACCTAAAGTGCTTAGAAAGCTAAGCATATCAATTTAAATGCAACAGCTGCATCATGCCTACTAGCAGAATACTGGAGCCAGTCCTATTAATATCATTTATAAAAGAAGGAGCTTGCTCCCATCATTACCATTTAACATAGTATTATATGCCCAGAACTCAAGAGTCAACTACAAAACTGTTAAAATTTATTTAAAAGTTTAATGACGTGTCTACTATCAAGATAAAAGTTTAAAAATCGATCATTTCCTTCTATCCCAATAATAACTAGTTACAATAAATGACAGGCAGGATAATATTTCCTTCACAATAGTAATAAAAATACAAATAATATAGGAGTACATCTATCAAGACATATGTAGGACTTTATTAAAGAAAAGCTTTCTAATAGTTGTAAATTGTTTTACTAAGTGGCAGGTATACTTCCTCATAGGAATACTAAATATTATAATATATCAGACCTTCTCTAAACAAATTTCTAGCCTTTCTACAGTCCTATCAAGGCCTATAGGCCTTTACAAAATGATTCTAAAGATATTTGGAATAAAAATTGCTAAGAATAGCTAAGCATATTTTCAGGAAGAAGAGAAATATGTGAAGAGTTTCCCCAGTAAAAGCCAAAATATAAAATTGTAGTGTTCTATATCACTGTAGGATGACTATAGTTAATAATAAATTATATTGTTTCAAATAGCTAGAGGATAGCGAATGTCCCCAGCGCACAAAAAATGATAAATGTTTGAGATGATGGATACGCCAGTTACTCTGATTGATCACTCTCTCTCTCTCTCTATATATATATATATGTATTGTAACATCACTATATACCCTATGAATATGCACAATTATTATTTACCAATTTACAATTAAATTGTTAAAAAAATAAAATAATTAGAAGGTTATAACTTGGCACAAGAATTAATAGTCAAATAAATGGACCAGAATGTCCAATATCCAGCCCTGAAAACAGTCCAACAGTTATATGTATACACACACATACACACACACACACATGAGTATTCCCCTTCCAAGATCCCTAGTAGATGCCTGAAACCATAAATTATCCAAACCCTATATATACTATGTTTTTTCTTAAACATAGATATTAGGATAAAGTTTAACTTAAATAAATTACACACAGTAAGAGACTAACAACAACTAATAATAAAATAGGACAATATGGCAACATCATTACTCTTGCATGTTGGCAACATTAGTGAGTAAAATAAGGTTTATTTGAATACAAGCACTGTGATACCCTGACAACTGAGATGACTAAGTGACTAACCTGCAGGTGGTGTACACAGCATGGATACTGCTGGACAAATGAATGATTCAGGTTCTGAGTGGGATGGCACAATATTTTATCATGTTACTCAGACCAGCAAGCAGTTTGAAACTTACAAATTATTTATTTCTGGAATTTCCCATTTAATATTTTTGGACCACAGTTGACCACAGATAACTGAAATTGTGGAAAAGGAAACAGTAGATAAAGAATGACTACTATATGTGTTTGTGTACATATACCTATACACACAGAAGTTACTCTAGTTGGAAAGTGGAAAGTAGCAAAGTAACATATAGATTATTTATTATATACTGCTCAAAAATTGGCTACATGGTGAAAAAATGATGCTAGATGTTTACTTCACATGGTAGATGAAAGTACATTCCAAATGGATTGAAGACCTAAACAAAAATACCAAAATCATTAAAAAATAATTAGAAGAATGTATTGGTGACCATTAAGCTAATTTTAAGATGATATTAGCAATAATTATTGTATCCACAACTATCATCTATTAAAGGATTACCATGTGCCAAAGTATTATGCAAAGCAATTTACAGATATTATAATACCAAATTACTTGTAGTAGGAGCAATTAACATGTCTATAGGAAGGCCATGTGGGAAGGCCACAGAACCAACAAGATGTTAGTTGCAGTTTGAAACGAGAGCTGTATACCTCTAAATCAAGCCTCGTCACCACTTAAGATTTGTTTGTTTGTTTGTTTTTAATAGGATTAATAGAATTATTAGATGCAAAATGCCTACAGCACTGTCTGGTCCTGTATGAATATGAGCAATTATTCATTTAGCTATAGTAGCTAAGAATGCAGACTCTTGACCATGTGCTTGACAGCTTTATCACTTTGCTTTTTCTTGAAAATGCTGTACCTTAGTTTATTCCTCTATAAATAGGTATAATAATAGTACTTCTATCATATAATTATTGGAGTATTGGAAAGCTAATATATAGAGAGAAAAGAGTGCTTAATCTGTGTCTGGCATGAAGTAAGTGCTCTGTCAATATGTGGTACTACGAACTGTTGGGCTTTACTATCTTCCCTTATCAAAAGAGTAGAAAAAGAAGGACCATAAATGGCCAAGAAAGAGGTAATGATGGATTTAAAAGACTATAACCCAATATCGGAATACTATTCTACCATTAAGAAGCATGGTTATAAAGATTATGTGAAGACATAAGGCAGTTCTCATGATAGAATGTTAAATGAAAAGCAGGATTCAAAAATCTCAGGGGAATATTTTCAATATTGTTATATGTACATTATTTGTATGGTTGTACATACAAACACATAGACATATATAGTGTATAGAAAACATAATTAAAGAAATATACTTCATGTAAGTGGAATCATGTAGCATTTGTCTTTCTGAAACTGATTTAATTTACTTAGCATAATGTCTACCAGGTTCATCCTTGTGGTCACATATTGCAGGATTTCTTTCTTTTAAAGGCTGGATGACATTGCATTGTGTTTGTGTGTGTGAATATATATATATATATAAAAATATGTTTTATATATATAGATATATATCACATTTTTAAATCTATTTATTGGATGGACATTTTTGTTGTTTTCACATTTTGGCTATTGTAAAGGGTATCTCAATAGACATGTAAGTGCTAATATCTCTTTCAGGTCATGATTTTAATTCTTTTGGATAAATACCCAGAAATGGAATTGGTGGATTATATGGTAGTCTTATTATTAGTTTTCTGATAAACTTCCATACTATTTCCCATAGTGATTGCACCATAACGGTTGCCTATGAACAGTGTGCAAGGGTTCTAGTTTTTCCACAACCGCAACACTTGTTATCTTTTGACTTTTTGATAATAGCCACCCTAATAGGTATGAGATACCTCATTGTGGTTTTCATTTGCATTTCCCTGCTGATTAGTGACATTGCACATCTTTTTATATGCCTATTGGCCATTTATGTTTTTTTGTTGGAGAAATGTCTGAGTCATCTGCCCTTTTTTAATCCCTTATTTTGAAGAGAGAGCCCGTAAGTTGCCTTTTCATTTTGTTGATTGTTTCCCTTGCTGTGCAGAAGCATTTTAGTATAGCACAATCCTATTTGTCTATTTTTGTTTTTGTTGCCTGTGCTTTTGGTGTCATATTCATGAAATCATTGCCAAAACCGTCAAGAAGCTTTTCCCATTTTCTTCTAAGAGTTTTACTTTCAAGTCATGACATTTAAGTCTTTAATCCATTTTGAGTTTATTTTTGTGTTATGTGTATATACCATACAGTATAAGAGCCCAATTTTATTATTTTGCATGTGTATATACAATTTTCCCAGCACCATTTGTTGAAAAAGCCATCTTTTCCCTGTTGTATATTGTTGGTACCCTTGTCAAAGACCAGTTGACCATATGTGGTGGATTTCATTCTGTTCCACTGGTCTATATGTGCCTCTTTATGCCAGCACCATACTGTTTTAGTTACTATAACTTTGCAAGATGTATTGAAATCAGGAAGTATGATGCCTTCAGCTTTTTTCTTTTTCAAGATTGTTTTGCCTACTTGGGGGTCTTGTGTGCTTTCATATGAATTTAAGACTTTTTTTTTTTTAATTTTTTTTTTTTTTTTTTTGAGGCGGAGCCTCATGCTGTCACCCAGGCTGGAGTGCAATGGCATGGTATCAGCTCACAGTAACCTCTGCTTCCCAGGGTCAAGTGATTCTCCTGCCTCAGCCTCCCGAGTAGCTGGGACTGCAGGTGCGTGCCACCACACCCGGCTAATTTTTGTTTTTTTAGTAGAGGCAGGGTTTCAGTATGTTGGCCAGGCTGGTCTTGAACTCCTGACCTCATGATCCACCTGCCTTGACCTCCCAAAGTACTAGGATTATAGGCGTGAGCCACTGCACCTGGCCTGCAATTGGTATTTTTATAGGGATTGCATAGAACCTTAGACCACTTCGGGTATTATGGAGATTTTAACAATAGTGTTTTACAATCCAGTAACACAGGATGTCATTTTGTTTGTGTCTTCTCTAATCTCTCTTACCAATGTTTTAAATAATATCCTTTGAAAATCTGTTATGCCTTCAAGCACGTTTATAAATAGTCTCCAAAATTTCAAAAGTGAAAGTATTTACTTCTCAGTTTGCCACACCAAGACATTTGTATAACTTAAGTAGAAATTTTCTTTGTTATGATCAATTTTTTGCCTGACATCAATATAAATAAAAAATTATATGAATGCAACTATTGAGAGACAAAGAAGTGGCTTTTAAATGTGACAAATAGAGATTAATTTATTAAAATACTAAGGGCTTTTTGACAAGGAATTTCAATATTATTTATATTTTACTATGGTTATAAGTGACTTTTCTAGCTCACTTAAATAGTTATTTCCAGGATCATTCATTTGAGAAGTATACATTTACAAAAGTCAAGGAATATTTCAAGTTGCCAAAATAAAATTGCTGATGCTGTTTAGCTTGATTCATGTCAAATCAGTGAATTATACCTTTGGTATTTTTTACTCTTCTGTTTTCAGTTTTACACCACCTCAGAAACAGATTCTCAAGCACTTTGCTGCCTCAACATACCTTCTGTGGCTCAGTGACTTTGTTTTGCACCAAATTACACAAGGTTTATTTTTGCCACAACTACCGGTGCTCAAATTTATTTGCCTTGCATCTCCACATCTGGGATATCAACCAGAACATGTGGCAAAGCATGTCTGCATCATTATGGTATCAGTAAAGATGAGAGAATTAGCGGAAAGAATGTTGGATTTGGTTTCTGACAGCTGTGAAAGTGATCATGGGTTCTCCTATGGAAGCCTTCATTTTCTCATTATAAGATTAAAACAACAAAATGTGTTCTTTCTTGCAGGGTTAGTTATGAGTATGCAATAGTAAAGTATTTGTAAGTGCATTTTGTAAGGCTAAATATTTTTTACAAATATAAGATGTTATAACTTATTTATAATTTTTAAAGCTTTTATTTTAGGTTCAAGGTATATGTGCAGATTTATTATATAGGTACACGTGTCACAGGGGTTTGTTGTGCGGATTATTTCATCACTGCTGCTAAGCCTAGTACCTTATGGCTATTTTTCTGCTCCTCTCCTTCCTTCCACCCTCTACCCTCAAGTAGGTCCCAGTGTCTGCTGTTCCTTTCTTTGTGTTCATGAGTTCTTATCATTTAGCTTCCACTTATAAGTGAGAACATCCAATATTTGGTTTTCTATTCCTGTTTTAGTTTGCTAAGGATAAAGGCCTCCAACTCCACCTATGTTCCAACAAAACATGTGATCTCATTCTTTTTTATGGGTTCAACAGCGAGCTCTCAGGAGCTAACAACCCCAGCAGCAGGGAAAATTGAAATGCAAGAGTTCCCTGATTCCCACTGCAAGATGTGCAACAGGGGTGTGGCTCACCTGCTTGATCACCTCACATCTCAAACCCCTAGGGGAAGCATGCAGACGGGCAGGTGTAGAGGCCAGGGTGAATGCTTTTGGGCTCCAGCCCCATTGCAGAGTCTAGGGATGGCTGTCTGCAACTCCCAAAGCTCAAGTGGGCATGTGTTACCAAGCTCTTTCAGTTTTGCCATCTGCAGATGGCTTGTGTATTAATCAGCTCAATAGATCCTCTTCCTTATCCCAAGGGCAGAGAGCCAGTGTGACAGCCTTCTGTATCCTGAGCTCTTGCCCAGTGTCCCAAAAGAATCGGAACATATGCAGGTTCGAAGGATGAGTGCAAGGTTTTGTTGAATGATGGAGTAAGAGTTCTGCGAGATGCATGGGGAGCCAGAAGGGAGGATGGAGCGGGGAGGTGGTCCTTCCCTGGAGTTGGATCGCCCAGTGGATGGACTCTTCTCCATCCTCTTCTCCAACCCTGGCCAAACTCCCCTCAATGTCCCAACATCCCTCCTTTTCTCTGTTTCTCTGCCAAATCGTTCTGCCGCCTCTGGTCTGCTGGTCTGCTGGTCTCAATGTTCAACTGCTTGTATGTGTGCCTGATAAGGTTTCAGGTTTATATGGGCACTGGATCGGGGGCATGGCAGGCCAGAGTGGTCTTGGAAAATGCAACATTAGACTGCAAAAAGAGAAGTGCCTGTTCTCACTTAGGTCCGTGGACACAGGCCCAAGGGTGGAGCCCTCTCCAGGGACTCAGCCCTTCTGCACCCAGCACATGGCTGGCCCGCTCCCACATCAAAATGAGTGCCTCAGTTTAGAAAGGAAGCATGATGGCACACTATAGCAACCTCTTGATTGCTCAACCAAGATTTCAAAGGCTTGTTAAATACTTCTAAATATAAATTATAAGTAGTGGATCTATAATCTGAACTTAATATATAAAGTGAGGTTGTCTGAACTGTTGTGAGGGTTAAGTAAAATAATGCATGTAAACTTCCTGACATATGTGAAGTGCTAATTAAGTTGCAAATATGATTATTTTGTTCACATATGCAATTTTCTAGGCATGATTTTAACAAAACAAAGCCAAACAGGTTTATACTATACTCTTCAGGTTATCTAACCACTTTTTTTCGTTGCTTAGTAATGAAGAACAAAAAAAAGAAGCTACTAGTGTGACTAAATACCTAATTCATATGATTGGAATTTCAGACCTTAGAAGTTTTTCAGTAGTAGACGTTTTCCTAATAGTGAAAATGATAATAAACATTCCAAATTTGACCTTGCACTCATATTGAAATACGTTCCTAGGTATAAAGGCTACCCTACTCTTTTGCAGTATTAACTTATTTGGAAGATATCTTCATAAAATAAAAATTTTGCTTATCATTGAATAAATTTAGACTTTAATTTCCATTTTAAAACAATAAAATGCATCAGGATCATGTGTTGTTTTTATTTTAATTATTTTGAGTTAATGGGTAAAAAGCAGAGGCAACCTTCATGTGTTAATAAATATTTGACAAAGGTGAAAACAATGGTTTCAGAGTACTTCAAGGAGAGATGAGTAGAATTGAGCAAAGAGGAATTGAGTGATTAGAGGGCACATAGTACCATAAGCAAGCTCTACTCAAAAAGACTGACATTATGTTAATCAATCTATATACTCATTGAGAGCAGATATACTATACTGATTCTAGCTCTGCAGGTACCAACTTGAAGCATTCAGTAGCAGTAAGTGTAGTCATGAGAATATGAAGAATATTTTGTTGTAGGTTGTTAAATTATTTTGACATTATAATATGGAGTGTGACATTGAATTGATTGGCTCATTGAAATAATGCCAGAGTAGTTTTAAAATGGTGTAGTGTTTAAAAGAAAAAAATATCAACAGTGTTAATGACAGTGACTCAGACGATGGTCCAGAATAATCAAAATTTAAGGATTCAAGTTAACCACAAGTAAAATAGAAACTATCCAAGCACATTTTTATAACACGAAACTAAATTTTAGCAATTAATTAAAACATCATTTGTCATGCCTAATTAATTTGAGTGTTATTAATTTTGGAGTTTCCATTGGTACCAATTTACCAAAGTACTTTGTTAAAGACTTTCAGTAAAACTAACTTTAAATTCAACCAGAATATAGAATACTATTATTTATGGCCGGTGTAGCAGCTCACGCCTATAATCTCAGCACTTTGGGAGGATGAGGCAGGCAGATCATGAGGTCAGGAGTTCGAGACCAGCCTGGCCAACATGGTAAAACCCCATCTCTAATAAAAATACAAAAAATTAGCCAGTCATGGTGGCGGATGCCTCTAATCCCAGCTACATGGGAGGCTGAGGCAGGAGAATCACTGGAACCCAGGAGGCGGAGGTTGCAGTAAGCGAAGATCACACCACTGCACTCCAGCCTGGGTGACAGTATGACTCTGTCTCAAAAAAAAAAAAAAAAAAAAAAAAAAAAAAAATTCATGTATTATATCGTAAGGAACTCTCATTAGAACCCCCCAAATTTGTTAAAAATTTTTGAAAACATTTTGTTAAAGTATGACATATGTTAAATTTGCTTCTATTTTAAAGCAATATATGAGCTATAACTATAATAGATATAAAACATTAATATATATTTTAGCATTATTACAATAAACATAATTTAAGTCAAAGCTAGGAGTTCTCATGGATATTTTCCTTTGAAAAATAGTCTATTATCTTTATGTAGGAAAATTTTAGGAAACTTAAATACGTTATATTACTAATATTAAAGCACATGTCAAAGTTGATGCTTGTTTTCCTTTAAAAAAAAGTACAAAACTGCTGACAGCCTCAAGATTTAGCTTAAAATCCACCAACTCTGTAAAGCTTTTCCTGACATCCACACCACCACAGTTAACAATAATGAGTTCATCGCCTCCTGTGATTCCTACTCAAATTTTACTTCTCACCTTTAGAATCCATCAGCATATACTATTATGCTTTGATAACAAAGGACCACCAAATCCTAGCAGCTTAAAACACAATGGTTTTTTTCTTTTCATATGACATCTGTCAACCAGTAAGTAGTTTTGCTCTGTACCATCTATTTATTCAACCCTCAGGCTAATGCAGCAGCTCCTTTCTAGAACATGCTTCTCACCCTGGCAGAGAGCAAGAGAGCTCTGGATGGTCACCAATCAACAACTAAATGCTCTAGCTCAAAAATGACAGGTGTAATTTCTGCCATCGGTGACCCCTCCTAACCACAAGGCGGCAGACACAGACATGCTAACCTGTGCCCAGAAAGGGTTGAATTGAGCACAAACTCCCACGCTGCAGGTAAACTCCTCTGGGAGGTAGGCCTTAAAGGAATCACCAGAATCTTGTCAAGGGAATTATCACACTGATTAATTTTTTACTTAGTAAGAACACTTAACATGAGATATACTCTCTTAGCAAATATTTAAGTGTACATTATTGTTGACTACAGGTACAATGTTTCACAGTAAACCTCTCGAGCTTATTCACCTTGCATAGCTAAAATTTTATGCCTGTCCTTTGTTCATTGCAGCACCATTATTCACAATAATCAAGATGTTAAAACAACCTAAATGCCCTTTGACAGATGGATGAATGAAGAAAATGTGGTATATAAATGCAGTGAAATAATCTTCAGCCTTTAAAAAGAAGGAAATTCTATAATACGCAGCAGCATGAATGAACTTTGAGAACATTATGCTGTGTAAAGTAAGCCAGTCATAGAGACAAATACAGCATGATTCATCTTATATGAAGTATCTAAAATAGTCAAACTTGTAGAAGCAGAGAGTAGAATGGTGGTTGCCAGAGGCAAGTGGGGAGGGAGGAATAGGAGAGCTTTTTTTTTTATTAGAGAGGAAAAAAACCCAAAAACCTTATTTTTAATCTCTCATATTAAATAGTCTGTATTTGCCTTAAAGAGATGAAATAGCTTCTGCATACAGCCAATATGTAAAGTGAAAGAAGACAGACACAAGGACGACATATTGTATGATAACATTTATGAAGTTCAGCAAGACGTAAACTTCATGGATGGTCATAGAACACGGAGAGGTGGGCAGCTCAGGCGCACGGCTGATTGGGAAGAACAACTTGTGAGGAGCTAAGACAGTTTTGTCTCTCGATCTTAGTGGTAGTTACATGGGTATATACATACATAAAACTTGATCAACCCCTTTAAGAATGTACCTTTAAACATGTTCTTCCTTAAAATAAAGGCTTTTACAGCTACTCGGGAGGCTGACACAGGAGAATAACTTGAACCTGGGAGGCAGAGGTTGCAGTGAGCCAAATTAGCACCACTGCACTCTAGCCTGGGTGACAGCAAGACTCTTTCTCAAAAAAAAAAAAAAAAGGTTTTAAAAATTTCTCATGTGTAGAACTTGGGCTGAGGAGACACAAGAGATCCCTGTGAATCCATCTCTCGTCTAACACATTGTTAACAAAAAAACCAAAAACACTGAATTGGTAGCTCAAAGAAGAAAACTCTTCAACAAGAATTAATGTAAGAAAGTAAAAATTGGTGCACTTGGGATGTTTCCATAAATTCTATAAGCAAGCTTTTCCTTAAGTGATTTCAAATCACTCTCATCTTCAATAGAAAGCTATATTCAGCTGATACATTTAGTCAACTCTAAAGATACTCTAATGTAGTTGAAATGAGATGCTTCCTGGAATAGGCTAATAGAAAAAGCCTGCTTGTCAGTAACCCTTCTCAATAGACATAAAGTTTTAAACAAAATTATTGATTCATGTGCAGGACTAAAAGGCATATGTTGAGGGGACATACAGTTCTGTTTTTTATTAACAAGTGGGAAATATCCTCAATAATTCTTCCTTATTATGAAATGTTTATTCCATGTACCAGTATTTATTGAGGTCCTTGAAAATCTAACCTTTCTTCCTGCGTGGTCTTTGTAATTACTCAAGAAAATAAGAACCATATTTGGAGATTAAGTCCTTCTGGAGAAGTATCATTTATTATATAATAATTTTTATAAAGAAATGTGCATTATTTTAGAAATTAAATATATTGTGCATATAAAAAATAGCCTAGTCATTTTTATGTGCCAAATAAAACTAGCTGGTTTCTTCAGATTATATAGTATTTTACAAACAATGATCCATCTTAATAGTTCTCAAATGTGTTCACATGGTAGCAACATCATGGGACTCTTCAAAATATTATTATCTTTGTACAGCACTTTGAAATTTTGATATTTAATTCCTTAACACAAACCAGGAACTACTTTCTTAGAAAAAGAAACAAAAACAAAAAGCACTAAAATTATATTATATATATGTAATAGATAGTCGTAATCATTAGTACGCACACCCTTTGAAAAGAAAAATGAATTATCAAGTCTAATATGTTGAATCGTTTTCAAGTTTTTCTATATTTACTCATTTGCTACTTTTAACTTTTAACTCTGTTGATTATCATATTATTTATCAAAGAATGAGAAAATTGATATCATTCAATTTTAGCCTCAGAACATTTTGTTTCAACTTACGGAATACCAGACTGCTCTTGCTTGGTTTCATGGTCAATAATAACAAGTGGAAATCTTTTTCAGGTATACCATAACCAGTGGGGTTTTCTTAAGATTTAATTTTATTTCAGTTTTATTACTGCAGTGAAGTTAAAGGAGTTTAGCATATGTTTACATATAAAGGCTCTACTAAGAAATATCACAGGAGAATGGTCTCTGGTATTTTTCTTACTCCTATACTAGCATAAAGAATTTTGGCAAACTGTGTACCTCTGCATATTTTTAACTTACCAACTAAGACGTTTTATCATAAGCTTAAACAATTGCAAACAGTATAATTTCTGGTATATTTAAACATTGACATGTAAATAAAACTGTTAAATCTTTCTTTTAAATATATCCAAAAAAGATATAAATATCATTGTCTGTTTTAATAAATACTTGAATTAGCTCTTTTATGAGTCAAAAATTTTACAATGCTCCCTTTTCTGCTTACACCTTGTATTTCTACTAACTTTAACAGTAGAATTTTACCCAAATCCAATCTACTTTCATATTTGAAATTATTTTGTTAATCAATCTATCTTCTTTGGCACTAAAATCTACACACACACACACACACACATATCTTTTTAAATTTTAGACTATAAAGCTGTATTAAAATATTTCTTCTAGATTTTATTACCATTTTAATTAGTAAAAAATAATTATATAACAAAATTATAAATACTGATAATTAATTTTAAACATAGAAAGGTAAAATTTTATTTAAAAACATAAGTCATCAGATGTGGCTGTTTTCTACAATTGGTTCACTATAGTTAAATATTAGCCATTTCTAGAATGAGCTAGAGTTGAACAGATATTTCATTTCTATTATTCATTTTTATAGACATAAGTGCTGAGAAATTATATAGATGGAAATGAAAGGAATTTTGTGTAGCAGTATCACTCAATTATTTGAACTGCTTTCAAGTTACATGGTGAAAGTCACATACTGATTGTATTAGTTAACTATCACACTGATCTATCAACAAAAATTATTTTTAAGAATATCATTTAAAAACAATAATTAGAAACCACTTGGGTTGCAAATGAAATAGTTACACACCATGACAGCAATATAGGTTTTCCAGTTCTGTAAAGTATGCTCAGATGGACTTATCAAGACTATAAAATGACTCTTAATTGTACTTTTACTTTTTTACATAGAAGCAAATTATTTGAATTGACACACTCAAAAAGAGTTGGGAAATAATTTTTAAATGCTAATTTCAATACACCTTAGCTGGTATAATTTTTGATCATACATTTTTATTTTGTCGTGTGTTTTAAATATATTTTTGCCAAAACCTGGCACTATAGATTTAACTCTTTCAAATTATGGAAAATGTCTGTCATATAACCTAATTAGCAGTCACTGTACTACTTCCTTCTTTGACTGTTCAAAATTTCTATACTTTGGATTTTCTGTCAACCTGTGTCCTCTTTGGTGAACAAATATAGATATGGAGTATGGGAGAAAAACAAAAATTTGAGACAATATTATTTGCAAGACATTGTGCTAACCTATTCCTTGTCTCTCAATTTATCGACCTTCTCCTAGCTCACTCTGTTGCAGTGTGATAGGTCTCTTCACTGTTCCTTACCAAGCAGACACCTTCTACCCTGTCAGGAAATAATCCCTCATTTCATAAAGACTTCTACTCAGTTATCACCTAATCAAATATAGCACCACACTGTTCACTGCCTTTTTTACTGTGCTTTGTTCGCATTATGTTCACCTGATGTATACTTATATCCTTATAGCTTGACTCTACTGTCACCAGTGTTTAAGATCCATGAGAGCAAATATTTTGTTGTTTCCTATCATATCCCCAAGACCCAAACCAGTGCAAAGAATAGAATCTCCATAGATATT
Organism: Theropithecus gelada; assembly: GCF_003255815.1. Taxonomy (NCBI): domain Eukaryota; kingdom Metazoa; phylum Chordata; class Mammalia; order Primates; family Cercopithecidae; genus Theropithecus; species Theropithecus gelada. The sequence goes on along the minus strand of NC_037673.1, from coordinate 41,737,321 downwards.
TGATAAGTAAGTAAATGAATGAATGAGAGTCTTTCTGACCTCAATTAACAGTCATATATTACAGGGAAAAAAAGAAGCAAACAAGCACAAGATTAGTCATAACCTATTTTGTCAAGTATGAGCATTTTAAAAATTGCTAACTAATAATGACTGATTTTCTAAATCAAAGAAGTCTTTCACACTAAAAACCATCAAGAATCTATTATATCAGAAACAAGTGCATATATTTAGCTGTTGTAGAAATTCAATGTATTTTTCATATTTTCTTTCATACTAGTAAATATTTCAGCAAGGAAATCACCACTCCAGATACACTGGCTGTCAATCCTTACCTGGGCCACACCACAGTGCTAACTTATTCTCCCTTATCCTTGAGAAACGATCTGAAAATCTGCCTCCGCTAAGACATCAGTAGCTGATAACTGGATAAACGCACTAAAATATACTTGAATGCTAAAGAAGAGGTTGGGTGATTGATTCAAGAAGAAATTGGAAAATGTCTAGTGATGCTAGAATTTTTCACCTAAAAGAAAGAGGGAGTGTATTCTATTGGTGGGATTTGGGGCTTTAGAAACCAAATGATGAGAATAAAAGTATTTTTCAGAGCATCCTTCACATTACCTGTGTAAATAGGTAAGCAGCCACAGGGAACCTAAAGGAAATTGTGACATTTCACTGAGCCTAGTACCTGAGATTTGGGGCAAGTCTGAAGCGGAATTCTCTGATGACTGCGTCTTTCCCATCCTACCTCATTGAGGGGTCCCACTTACATGTAATTTCATAAGAGATATCATTTTATGCTTTGCCTCCTTGCTGTTTCTTTTGTTTTTAGTCTTCTGCTATATGGTGCATATATTCATTGATATCTTTTACCTCTAGAAGTTTGGAAGGTACTTGTGCTGTTTTACTTGTAAGTCTTAAAATCAAGCCATTAGCCTCTAATTATCAATGTCAAGAATGAAACAGCAAGTGTTTGCTTTTTCAGCCATGAGATAATTAGTATGTTTGTGCCTTCCTCAACACCAACACTTTTTTTGATGTTGTTTTGCTTTTTAATTGTGATCTGTTAGGTTCGATTATGTTTAAATTATAATCTGAGATCATTTTAAATGTATCATCACTTTCAAAAATTATGGTTTTTTAAACACACAACAGTTGTTCATACTGTCTTTGAATGATTTCAGTGCTTAACATCAGTGCTTTCCTATCATGACATTGATTATGAGTTTTTATTCTGAGGTACCTTTCATATAACTGACTATGCCTTCAAGTAATGCTTATTGTTAGGAACTCCAATAAAAATGGTTCTTATCTTGCCATACTCATCTTCACTAATAACTTGAACTCCTCCAAATTAGAAGGTATTAAAGGCCAGGACTACCTTGTTTCCTACAAAGGCTACAATACTTCATTACCTTCTTAGAAGATAATGGCATCTTTGATGACTCCATTAATCTGGTGCCATCTGTGCTATATATATGATGTTGTATTCATAGTATGCCACTGCCACTACTCCCTATTATTCACTTACGATTTCGATCAGGTTTGGGGGAAAGAGCAGTTCTGAAAGAAAGACTTAATCACATCACTCCTTTGCTTCAGATAGCCCAGCTAATTCCTTATCTAGAGAAGAGTATTCAAACTGTACAGAAGATCCTTCATTACCTGGTCTAGGCCACCTTGAATTTGCACCTGAGCAAGTGCCCACCTTGCCCTTGTCCTGGTCTTGTTCATATGTATAGATAAAAAGACAGCAAAATTTTTGTCCTAAATTGGTTTATTTAAGGCCCCAAATTTAAACCATCCCTTATGTTACTTTTTTTTTTTTTTTTTTTTTGGTATTTTATTTAGCATTAAAAGTCTGAATGAAAATCAACTCAGAGCAAGCAAACACATCAATAGTGATCAAATATGGAAACATATAATGTAAATAAACATGGGACAATTATCTATGAGAGAGTTATCTTTGTATTTTGACAAATAGCAAGGGAAATATCATCCTAGGCAAAGCCATGTACAGTGCAAGCCAAAAAACACTTTGAAAAAAACATTCCCAGTGCTTTTGGCTATAAATATTAGCTTCTCAATGTTAACAAACATGAAGAACTATTCAAATCAACCAAGGAGAGTCACTGGGAACCTCTCAGAAAGTTTTTAGTCATTCATGACTGTTTGACTGTATTGATCTCCAGGTCAAGTATTTTTTTTAATAGTAATATCAAATAAAGAACATCTTTTTATAGTTTTTTTACATTCTCCTCTAGAAATTGCTTATTGCAAAGTTCTATGAGTTCCTATAACATTTATACATAGAGTAACTGTTAAAACTAAGTTAAATTTCACAAGACATTACTGTGTTTTATGAGGTCAGCTTTCCTGATCTATGTTAAGCTTGCTTTCAAATTACACTCAACCATCTAGGAACATTAGGTCATGATTTCTTCACAGCAAAGAATAAATATGCTTATTTTGACTAATTAACTGGGATCAAAGGATAGGCCTTCAGTATGTTGAAATATTTGCTATAAATATCTAAAACTATGTAAGGAATTGCACTCACCTCCTTTAGTTTTATAACCATAAAAAGCTGTTTATTGAAGAAATCTGTGGACTTCTTAAAGTTTGGGTAATAAATCAAGACAAAGGAGATTTTTTTTTGGATAATGGTAAATCAAGGTAATTTTCATTTTCTAGTTTATTCTAGTCATATCTTTAATTAATCCAAGTTTTTTATACTTAGAGTAATAAAATAACTGGATTTGTACTTATGCACATCTCTGTCTTTTTTATTTAAAGTACATGTATTTATGAATTATTAGCCACTTTTTACCATTAGATGAAATCAAGTTACTACTAATTTTACATGCACATTTCTATCAGGCATAAGGAAAGTTGTTAACCTTCATTTCTAGTGAATCTAACACAGTCTTTGGATGACAGATGCCTTTTATCATCCCAGAGTCAGAGAATTTAAGAAAAATTAGGTGCCAGAGTCTGGTGCTGATCATCATTCCCAAAGACTGTCTTGAATGCCACAATCCTGAATGTTGAACTACAGAAAGATCAACATCTCTAAAGATCAAAATCCCTAAAGTCTAAAATCACTAAAATCTAAAATTTCTAAAGTCTAAAATTCCAAAAATCAAAATTCCAAAAGATTAAAATCCCAAATATTGAAATCCTGAAAACCAGATTCTGGGTAAGGGATTAACGTGTTTTCGGTTGTAGGCAGGATGGTTCATATTAGTTGCATCATGTTAGGTGGGACTATTTCCTTGCTATTGTCTTTATTTGGAAATTAAGTATGATTTGAGGAGGTACATATGAGTGCCAAGCTGAGAAGGGGTGGACTTGTAGGCTGATTAAGGAATACCTAGAAAGCTGATGCAGCATTATTTTGGGTGTGTCTGTCAGGGTGTTTCTAGAGGAGATTAGTGTGTAAATTTGAGTTGAGGAGGTGGGGAAGATCTGCTGCCAAAGTACTGCTGTTACTAAAAGTGTTAGGAATTGGATTACTGCCTAAGGAAAAATTTTAATGGGCTTTTCAGATAAAAAGCTTTCATTACAGTTTTCCTAGCATTAAACTAAAAGATTTTTTTCTTTAATTTCTACATATGCTTAAAACATGTCTTCTCTTTGGTACATTTTTTTCCACTTTCCAACTTTTCTTTTAGGATCAAGGGGTACATATACAGGTTTGTTAATTGGGTAAATTGGGTGTCATGGGAGTTTAGTGTACAAATAATTTTGTCACCCAAGTAATCAGAATAATACTCAATAGGGAGGTTGCTAATCCTCAGCCTCCTCCAACTCTCCACACTCAACCAGGCCCCTGTGTCTATTGTTCCCTTTTTGTGTCCATACATACCCAATTATTAGCTCTCATGTATAAATGAGAACATGTGATATTTGGTTTTCTGTTCCTGCATTAATTCGCTTGGGATTATGACCTCCAGTTCCATCCGTATTGCTGCAAAGGCCATGATGTCATTTTTTAATAGCTACCTAGTATTCCATGATGTGTATGTACCACATGTCCCCCGCCCCCCTTTTTTTTTTCTTCGTTGAGACAGGTCTTACTCTGGCACACAGGCTGGAGTACAGAAGCACAATCACAGTTCATGTCAACCTTAACCTCTTGGGCTCAAGTCACCCTCCTGCCTCAGCCTCTACAGGTACATGCCGTCTTGCCTGGCTAATTTTTTTTTCCTCGAGACAGGGTTTCACCATGTTGCCCAGGCTGATCTCAAAATCTTGGGTTTAAGCAATATGTCTTGCCTTGGCCTCCCAAGATGCTAGGATTACAGGCATGAGTCACTATGCTCGGTCACCACATTTTCTTTCTCCCGTCCACCATTGATGAATATTTAGGTGGATTCCATGTCTTTGCTATTGTGAATAGTGCTGCAATGAACATACACATGCATGTGTGTTAAGGTAGAAAAATTTATATTCATTTTGGTATATAACCAGTAATAGACTTGCTGGGTCAAATGGTGGTTCTATTTTACGTTCTTTGAGAAATCCCTAAACTGTTTTCTACACTGGCTGAACTAATTTACATTCCCACCAGCAGTGTATGAGCATTCTCTTTTCTCTGCCACCTCTCTAGCATCTATTATGTTTTGACTTTTTAATAATAGTCATTCCGACTGGTGTCTTATCATTTTAATTTGCATTTCCCTAATGATTAGTGATATTGAGCATTTTTTCATGTTTTTTTGCTGTGTGTATGTCTTCTTTTGAGAAGTGTCTGTTTATGTCCTTTGCTCATTTTTGGTTGGGTTATTTGTTTTCTGCCTGTCGATCTGTTTGAGTTCTTTATAGGTTCTGAATATTAGACCTTTGTTGGATGTATAGTTTGAAATATTTTCTCCTATTCTATAGGTTGCCTGGCCTCCCCAGTTGCTGGAGCTACAGCCACTGTTGCCAGAGATCCAAGGTCCCTGGGTCTCTGCATGTATCTGAGCTATGGGTCTGCCCAGACTCCATGCAGTTCTCTTGTCAGTCTGGAGGCCCTGGGTTGGGCGATGTCAGTGGGGATCTCCTGAGCCCAGGGTTGCTAAGGTCTGTGGCAGAAATGTGAGTCCACGGAGGCTCTCACTCACTCACTGTTTTCCGTGGTGGGGATCCTGCCCTGGCTCTGTGTCAATCCCATGTGAGTGGCTGTCCTGTCTAGCTGTTCTCTGTTCTCCATAGGTCATTTTCATCCTCATTTAATCCCAATGTGTCTACCTGGGTGATCCAGTGAATGAGATAGAGTTTATGCCCCACTCATTCTCTCCATAAGAGCAGCATGCACTAGCTGCTTCTAGTTAGCCATCTTGGCACCCCCTCACCTTTGGTACATGTTTTGAGACCAAGGTTATTATTATTATTTTTTTGCCAGTGTTGCATAATTTCTATTTCCTCCTACAAGTGAGGAGATGACTTTTATTAGGTAGAGCAAACACTCCTTGAGACTTACCAACATTAACCAGTTTTGAAAATGGAGGGAGTAATTGTGCTCTTCTTCCGTCCTTCAGTAAACCTTCCCTCAATCTCCTTCACTTTGTTTTCAAATTCTGCCGAATCTTTCAATTTTTGAGCATCTCAGAACAGACTTGGTCCTCTTCTTTCGGTATCCTCACTGTCTCAGTGATTTCGTCCAGGCTTGAGCTTTGATCCTCCATCTCTCTGTTAATGCTCCCAAATACTTACCTCTAGTCCGGACCTTGCTCCCAAACTCCAGACTCATACATCCAACTTCTGACTTGCCATCTCCACTTGGATGTCCAATAGTTTGCCAACTCACCATGTCCAAACTAAACTCCTACCCTTCTCCCACAGAGCCTTTGCTCTGTCTCTTCCTTCTGCTGCAACACTCCCCCAGAAAGCTGATTGGCTAAGTTCATCTCCTACAATCTTTGCTCAAATATTACCTTTTCAATGAATCCTGCCCTGACTGCTTTATTTATACTGTAACCGGCTTCTCTCTCTAACCCTAGGCACCTAGACACCCTAATCCTCCTTACTGTTCCTGCTCTACCTTTTTTGCCCACAGCAATTATATAACTTACTATTTGATTTCCCTATTTATTTTGTATTGCATCTCCCATCCCCACTCCCCAGGATATAAGTTTCTTAAGGGCACCATCTTTTTCTCTTTAGTCCATGGTATATCTCCAGGACCCAGTACACTGCCTGGCACATAGTAGTTACTCAATAATTTATTTATTGAATGAATGTATGCCAATAAACAAACCCATTTCTAAACTCCCAGGACACGTAAACTTGTGTATACAATTATGAATGAATCTTTAACATATGAAAAAAATCTATCTTATTGCCCTCCACACTGCAGTATTTTCTTTTCCTCCATGTATTAACTCCTTCTCTCATTTAGTTACTTCTCCTCCCTTCTCCTTTCTTGTGTTATAGTCTAGGAGTTTTATAGTTTGTTTGATTTACATTTAGGTTTTTGATCCATTTGGGGTGAATTTTTGTGAAGAGTGTGAGGTCATTGTCTAGTTTCATTTTTTTTTTTTTTTTTTTTGCAAGTTGATATCCAGTTGTTCCAGCACCATTTGTTAAAAAGTCTATTCTTTTCTCCATTGTATTGTGTTTTTTTTTGTTTTTGTTTTTTGTTTCTTTGTCAAAGATCATTTGACTATATTTCTGGACTCTATTCTGTTACATTTATGCATTATGTCTACTCTTTCATCAATACCACACTGTCTTAATTACAGTGGCTTTAGAGTGAATCTTGGCATCAGGTAGTGTCTGTCTATCTTGCTCTTCTCCTTTAATAATATGTTAGCTATTCTGGAATGCATGCCTATCCATATAACCTTTATAATCAGTTTATTGATATTCACTAAATAATTTGGGGGATTTTGACTAGTATTGCACTAAATTTTTAGATCAAGTTGGCAAGAACTGACATTTTGACAATATTGAGTCTCATTATTCATGAACATGGAGTATCTATTTACTTAGTTCTTTCTTTTATTAGAGTTTTATAGTTTTCCTCACATAGATCTTACACATATTTATTAGAATTATACCTCAGTATTTTACTTTTGGAATATGCTCATGAAATTGTATTGTTCTGAATTTCAAATTCCACCTGTTCATTGCTGGAACACAGAAAAGCAGCTGACCTTCTATGGTAGCCTTGCATCCTGCAACCTTGCTATAATCGCTTATCAATTTCAACATTTTTTTTGTTGATTCTTTCCAATTGTCTAAATAGACAATTATGCCATCTGCACACAGTTTTATTTCTTCCATCTCAATCTATATACATTTTCTTGTCTTTCACAGCAGCTAGGACTTCTAATATAATATTGAAAACCAGTAGGGAGAGGGAGTATCCTTGCCTTGTTCCTGATCTTAGTGGAAAACCCAAGTTTCTTATTATTAAGTATGATGTTAGCTGTGGGATTATTTGGTAGACATTCTTTATAAAGTTGAGGAAGCTTCCCTCTATTTCTAATTTACTGAGAGTTTTATAATGCATGAATATTTGATTTTCTCAAAGGCTTTTTCTGCATCTATTGCTTAATCATGTCATTTTTCTTCTTTAGTTTGTTGATATGATGGATTATATTAGTTGGTTTTCAAATGTTGAAACAGCTTTGGATACCTGGGATAAATCCCATTTAGTTTTGGTGCATATTTTTTATATATGGTTGAATTCTATTTGCTAATATTTTGTTGAAGATGTTCATGTCTATGTTCATAAGGATATTGATCTGTAGTTTTCTTTTGTTGTAATGTCTTTATGAGGTTTTCATATTTGGGCAGCTATGATCTCATAGAAAGAGTTGGAGAATAGTCCTTCTACTTCTGTCTCTGAAAGAGATTACAGAGATTTGATATAATTTCTTCCTTAAACATTTGGTAAAATTCACTTGTGAACCCAGCTGTGGCTGATGCTTTTTATTTTAGAAGGTTATTAATAATTGATTCAATTTCTTTAAAAGATGTAAGTGTATCCAGATTATTTTTCTCACATGAGTTTTGGCATATTGTTCTCTTCAAGAAACTGGTCCATTCTATTTTATCTAGGTTATCAAATGTGTGAACACAGAGTTGTCTATGTTATTTTTTATTATCTACCTAATGTCCTCTGTTGTAATGATGTTCATTTCTTTCTTTATTTCCTTTATTTTTATTAGCCTTGGTTTTGACTTTGTTAATTTTTTCTCTATTATTTTCCCATTTTCAATTTCACGGATTTCTGTTCTAATTCTCACTATTTTTTCTTCTGCTTTCTTTGAATTAATTTGCTGTTGTTTAAGTTTACGAAGGTGGAAGCTTAGATGATTGATTTAGAGTTTTATTTTCTAATATATTCATTGTGTCTAAATATTCCTCTGAGCATTGCTTGCACTGCATCCTAAAAACTTTGATATATTGTGTTTTCATCTTTATTTAGCTCAAAATATTTTAAAATTTCTAAGATTTCTTCTTTGATTGATGTGCTATGTAGAAGTGTGTTGTCTAATCTCCAGATGTTTGAGGCTTTTCTAGCTATCTTTCTGTTACTGAATTTTAGTTTAATTCTATTGTGGCCTGAGACCAGACATTGTAAGATTTCTGCTCTTTTGAATATGTAAATGTGTGCTTTATGACCCATAATGTGGTCTATCTTGGTGAAGATATCATGTGAGCTTCAGAAGAATGTGTATTCTGCTATTGTTGGATGAAGCAGTCTTAGATGTTAATTATATTCAGTTGGTTGATTTGTATTTTTTAATTCAACTATGTTCTGTCAGGTTTTTTGTTTGTTTGTTTTTTGTTTTTTATCTTTATCATTTTATTTTAATCTATCTTATCTTTTATTATTATTATTATTATACTTTAAGTTCTAGGGTACATGTGCATAATGTGCAGGTTTGTTACATATGTATACTTGTGCCACGTTGGCGTGCTGCACCCATCAACTCGTCCTGTCAGGTTTTCTGCTAGCTGGAGCTATCCATTTCTGATAGAGGGAGTGCTGAAGTGCAAATACGATAGTGGATATTTTCCCATGCAGTTCAGTTTTTGTCTCACATATTTTTATGCTGTGTTAGGTAATACACATAAAGGATTGTTATACCTTCTTTAAGAATTGACCACCTTACTCTTTCTCATGATGTTGTTCAGATATGCCACTTGTGATATCTGGGAGAAACTAACCCTTAATTCATGTGTGAAAATTGCTAAAAGTGTAAGAAATTAATTCCACATTTCATCTATAAAATTTCCTATTGATATTGGACAACAGTAAAGTTGTTGGTTGCCTAAAATTTAGTTTTTCATAAACAATTGGACTATATTTTTGAATATTGATCTGAAAATAACTGCAAATATTTATCATTACCATCCTGGTCTCCCGATTCTCTCTTTCTCTTTGGCTTGTTTTTTTTCCTTTTTCATAAGTTTTTCTTACCTAGGTCATTCGTTCCTTGAAACAAAGAGAATATCTTGTTCTTCTCATTAGGAGATAGTAACTTAAAAGTAAAAGTGGCCGGGTGTGGTGGCTCACGCCTGCAATCCCAGCACTTTGGGAGGCCGAGGCGGGGGAATCACAAGGTCAGGAAATCGAGACTATCCTGGCTAACTCGGTGAAACCCCGTCTCTACTAAAAATAAAAAAAAATTAGCCGGGCGTGTTGATGGGTGCCTGTAGTCCCAGCAACTCAGGAGGCTGAGGCAGGAGAATGGCGCGAACCTGGGAGGCGGAGCTTGCAGTGAGCCGAGATCGCACCACTGCACTACAGCCTGGGCGACAGAGCGAGACTCCGTCTCAAAAAAAAACAAAAAACAAAAAACTAAAAGTGTGATAGTTATAGTAACTGGTTTCTATGAGCTTTGTGTGAGACATATTCTGGGCCTTTTATGTATATTTCTCATATAAATATAACAATTCTCTGGTATAGATGCAATTTTTACCCATCTTACTTGTTAGATGACCCAGTGCCTTGAGCATGGCTACACTGCCAGTAAGTGACAAGGCTGTATGTGAATACTGTCAGTCTAACTAAAAACCTGTACCCTTCACTATGATTATGTAGTGTGCTAAAATCATTTTATTAGAACTTGTTCATTGATTGCATCAATTATACTACTAACATCAATATTTAAAATTAATATGATAGTATAGTGGCTTGCAATATAAGAAACACATGTTATACACAAAACTGAAACAAAAGTTTCACAAACCCATGTCAACCTTACTCTCTTAGGGTATGCAACGCAGTCTGATAGTTTCAGTATTGTTCTAGTCTAGTCCAAGCTAGTGTTTTTTAAATATTATTCATTCACTAAATTGATTTTATAACCCACTGAGTTATAACCCATATTGGTAGAAACATTAAATAATACTTAACTTTTACCTTTCTTCTATAAGATATATCTAATGATTTATCAAATTAGATGCAAAAGCAAATTTTTAAATTTCTGATAATTTTATTTTTTAAAAGAAATTCATAAAATTTTCAGACTGTGTCTAAGGAAGAGAAATTCAGAATTCAGTTCTTCAGAGGGTCTGGTAAGGTGATTAACTGTTTTCTTAAACAGCAAAGATTAGAGGAAAACTATATTTGTAATCATGATAAAGCTGAGCAGACAATAGTCTCTCCATACACATTATAATAAAAATAATTATGGGCCGGGCGCGGTGGCTCAAGCCTGTAATCCCAGCACTTTGGGAGGCTGAGACGGGCGGATCACGAGGTCAGGAGATCGAGACCATCCTGTCTAACCCGGTGAAACCCCGTCTCTACTAAAAAAATACAAAAAAAAACCTAGCCGGGCGCGGTGGCGGGCGCCTGTAGTCCCAGCTACTCGGGAGGCTGAAGCAGGAGAATGGCGTAAACCCGGGAGGTGGAGCTTGCAGTGAGCTGAGATCCGTCCACTGCACTCCAGCCTGGGCGACAGAGCCAGACTCCATCTCAAAAAAAAAAAATAAATAAATAAAAATAAAAAATAATTATGGAGCTTTAAAAAAGTTTTTCTTCTGCTGTTCATATTTTTTGTTTCCACATTTTATAAATCTAAATATTGCATTATGGTCCCTAACAAAAAATGTAATTTATTAATACTGCTTTATTATTCAAAGGGCTTGATATACAAAAAGAAAATCAAATCAATAAGGAACAAAATGGATATTAACATTTTAAAACAATATTTGATTTATCAACAAATATATTTTTAGCTATACAAAAGAAGTAATCAGTTTCTTTTACACATTTCTTTGAGGAAATCTAAGACTGGCCTCTCCACACAAGAGTTTTTAATTATAATTTTGTAACTGTCTTTGTCTTGCTAAATAAAATAAATCACTTAGGCATAATTTTCTTATCTAAAATATGCAGAAGAATCATTCCTCTCACAAATGAATATATTGCCATAATTATAGTTGGAATGATTTGAAGGTATGGTGTTTTTAAAAAATATATTTAAAAAATTCTAAATTGGAGAAACGTCATTTTTTCCCCAAACTTCACTTAATATTGGGCACAAGATGGAATGAAAATTTTTAAAGATTAGTAAGATTAATTCTCACCCCAAATTGGGGTCAGTCTTTGCTTACTTGGGTAGACATGTATTCAGGGATTGTGTCAAAAGTCCTACTGTCTTGTAGGGTTCCTACTCCTAGCCACAAGCACAGGTCCAGGAATATGTAATTGTTCTACCCTCAGTGAAATCTGAGAGTAATTGCAAACAGAAAAAGGCAAAAATGGATGAAAGGCCTGCAGAGGAATCTATCAATTTAAAGGAAAATTAGAGATGGATCTTCACATCTGTGAAATGCTTTTGTATCATAAATTACTCACACTCGTTCCCAATGTCATGGAGGTACTTCTGAACATATAGAAGCCACATGCTCAAAGCATGGTTAAAAAATTCTTTTTCAAAAGTATGCTTTCAGGGAAAAACAAAAGCTTCTTAGTCCTGAAAACTTGATTTCTGAAAGGCCTGCACAGGGTCCTCTAATTTGCACATACCCTTTTCCACATTCAAGGAGTCAAGATAATTGTGAGACACGATAGATATTTAGCAAATCTCTCTGAGGCACAGCTCTGGGAAGGACACAGGAGGGCTTCTCATGAGTTTGCCTGTTTCCTCCTGGAAGTTCAGAGATTGCCAATAAAATTCAGTGATTTAAATCTAACAGTTTGTATTAACAGCCTTGAGTCTCTGTGCCAGCAGTGTCCCAGGCAGAGGAACCAGGTGAGAATACTCTACCAAACTGAACTGAGTCCAGCTAGGAACATGAATGTTTATTAGAAACAAACAAAAGTAGCTAAGGGAGTTCCAACCCATTCTATAGACCTCAAAATTTGTTTTCCAATCTGAAACTCTAGATATTTCTAGATCAATGATCATAGTGTGTTGGGGATTGTATGTGCAAAGAAATTTTATATCTTCTGTTCATTTTGGAAAAAGCATAAAAATACTAAAACTGTAGAATGTATTTACTGTGATTTTTTTTCTAATAAGCATTCTGTGCCATGGGTTGTAATTAATCTGACAATCTGTTTCTTATTTTCTGTCCTTTGGGAAGCGAGATTGCTTGTAAACCTCCATTGCTAAAGTATTGACTGACATAATTTTCTCTTTTGCTGAGAGGTAAGTTCCTCTTAAGATAAAAATTGAAGAAATAAAAAAAAATTCTTTTGTGGGAAACTTGGAAATACGGAAGTCAGTTGAGTGACAGAGAAAAAAAAGAAGTCAGAAGAACATTATTATTCATTTGTTGAACAAATACATATTAAGTATTTATTATGTTCCAGGTTCTCTTTTAAGCAGTGCGGACAGAGCAGTAAACAAATGAGACCAAAATAGTTGCACTTATGAAGCTTATACCACAGTGGGGAAAGACAATAAACACACACACAATTATATTATTTAAAATACAAAAGGTATATGGGTTATGAAGAAAAACAAAGTGGCAAAAAGGGACAGAGAGGGTAGATGCGGTACATCTTACAAAAGGGAGGTGTATTAGTCTTCTACTGCTAGGTAACAAATTGTCACAAACTTAGTGGCTTAAAACAACACCCACTGTCCAGCCTCAGTTTCAATGTGTGCTGTGCTCAGGATCTTACAAAGCTGCCATCAAGTACTCAGCCAGAGCTGGGTTCATCTGAGGCTCAGGTTCCTCTTCCAAGCTCATGTAGTTGTTAGCAGAATGCATTTCCTCCCAACTGTAGAACTCAGGGCAGGATGCTTCTACACAGCCAGAAGAAAAGATTCCCTGTAGTTTAGAGTCTCTGAGCTCCGGGAAAATCTAGGCACTCTTTTAAAGGACTCACCTGATTAGATTAGACCCACTAGTATAACCTCCATTTTTATTAACTTAAACTGATTTGGGCTCCTAATTATACCTGAAAAATTCTTTTCACCTTTGCCATATAAGGTAACGTTATCATGGAAGTACTATCCCATCTCTTTTGCCATATTTTTCCAATTAATTGCAAGTCACAGATGTGCCCACACTCAAAAGGAGGAGTTTATACAAGGCTGTGATTCATTTGAGGCCAGCCTAGAGTACGCCTGTCACCAGAGGTTATAGGAGTCTTCAGCAAAATAAGGAGAGAGAGCAAATGGATATTTAAGGGAAGAACATAACTGACAAAGTAGAAACAAGTGCATCGTTCCACAGGTAGGAATATGCCTGGGAAATTTAACATCAAGCAAAGAGTCCAGTGTGATTGGAGCAGCAATGCACAAGGATAGTGGGGAGGTGGCCCAGAATGGGAACAGGTTGCCAGATTTTACAGAGCTGTGAGGAACATTGTCAAGATATTCTACATATTACATTTTTAAGATTTTCATGAAGTCTCACTCCTTCAGCAAATCTGAGGACAAATAACAAGAAATAAAAGATACTTATGTATTTTGTGACACTATCAAGTGTCACCACAAAGGACAAGTTGTGATTATTCTCATGTTAGAGAATTTAAGCTCAGTTTTAACATAGCTGCATGTTGCTTTTCTGCAACGAACAAGGTCACTTTACTATACTGGGGCTCTCAACTTTGTCCTTACAGTTAGAATAAAATGGAACTCCCTCCTGAATAAAGCCATAGGAATAACATATAACTAAGGACAATCATTTTATTCAAGGAAAGAGGCAAAGCATTGGGACCTACATCTTACAGAAAATGAAAAGGAAGATGTATTGCTGAAGTAAACAGAAAGTAGAGGCAAAAATAAAACCAGTTCCAGAAGACATCGTGTTAAGTGAAATAATCTGGATACAGAAAAACAAATATTGCATGTTCTCACTTATAATGTGGGAGTCTTAAAAATGAATTCATAGAAGTAGAGAGTGCAGTGATGATTGCCAGAAGCTGGGAAGGGTAGTGGGGAGGAGAGCATAAAAAGGGGTTAGTTACTAAGACTGAGTACTTAGTAACACAACAGGATGACTGTAGTTAACAATAATCTATTGTATGCTTTCAAATAACTAAAAGTTAGAATTGGAGTGTTCTTAATACAAAGAAATGATAAATACTTGAGATGATAGATACCACAATTACCCTGATTTGATCATTACACGCTGTATGCTTGTATGACAACATGACATGTACACCATAAATATATACGATTATCATGTACCCATAATAATTAACATAAAACTTTAAAAAATAAAATAGAAAATAAAACCAATTCCTGGAATGGTTGGTAGTGGAATATCATTCTCTGTTAAGTTCTCTGCTTCAACTCTCCCTTTCCCTTTTATGGAAACAATTGTTTAATGAAAACAAGATTAAGCAATGATTATAGTATAGATTGGCACTTGCAAATCAATCCATAACTGCTTTTCCACTTTAATATTTTTAATTAAAAGGTGTCATCTTGCTTTGTGGTGAACAGAATATGAGTTATCTCTCACCAGATAAGGCTCATGTCCCCAATCCTACCCACCTATTTTCTCCACTGGGAGAGGGGAATCGATGGCATGCTCTACCTGATAATGCAAGGCAGCAAAGTGCTCCTGGAAAGGTCACAACACTGTCTTTTAAATGGGCACGCCATCAAGGAGATACCACACTTCATTTCCTTACTATTTGAATTCTGAAAGGGCTGCCCATGCGTCTGTCATAGGACCAACTGGTTTGTTTGCCTGCTGTGCAGTAACATACCAACACACCAAGACAGCAAGGTTTACAGCAGAAGAGGAGTTTAATGATGGCAGGGTTCTGAGCAAAGAGATGGGAGGAAACCATCAAATAAATCTCCCCAAGGAGTTCTGGGCTGGTATTTTTAAGGAGATTGTGGATTTTTAAGGGGATGGAAAATTGAGGTCATTGATTGGTTGGGGTTAGGAAGATGAAAGCATGGGGTCATGGAAACTACATTCTTTGTCGCATCAGCTTCCCCTGTGGCCCTTCAGACCAGTGGATGTCAGTAGTTTCACTGTTATGCAGAACATGAAAGAATATCTCAAAGAGAAAACTCAACATTTTAAAATGTTTGAGTTGTTATCTATAGAGCAGTGAAGAGGAATTATAATCTTCTCACAGAGTCTACGTGATTCTGAGGCAATAGGCAAACAACTATGAGGATGTGGGTCAGAGAACAAGTTGACCTAATGATTAATGCTGAATGTACTGCAAGCTTAATTTATTTTTGTTTTCCCCCTCCCTTCTTCCCTGATTCACTTTATAAAGTTTGTAGGGATGGTTTCAGTTCCTCTAATTTGGCAGTGCAATATGCTTAGGTTTTATGAAGCGCATTCCAATTTTAGGATTCTTTCTATCAGGGCTAGAAGTAAGGGGGAGCGGGGAAGTGCTTAGCTAGAAACATACCTGCTCATAACCTTACCTCTCTTCCTGCAAGTGAGTACTCAAATAATCCCCTCAAATAATGTTGCCAAGGTAACGCCTACAAAATAAAGAGCTTTGTTTTTGCGTACTTCTATTGACACAGATACTATGAGCTTAAATAAACTGATTAGTGAACTCCAATTGTAGTGAGGATAAATAATATCTCCAATTCATAGAAGCCATGCCAAAATAGATTCTTTAGGTTTTCCTTTTAAAAAAACAAATCTCTGAACCAAGTGCTGGAGAGCTCTCCCTTTTCTGCGAGGAAAGGGAAATTAGGGTGAAGCTTCCCAATACACCCAAGAAACAACTGATGACTGAGGAGTTTTATTAGCCTTTCTTTAGTACCCTCCCTTCCAAATATTCCCTAGACATCTCAGACCATCATATTAAGATGATAAAGTTCTTTACTCAAGGATTAGGTAGCTTTCAAAATGCCTATAGTATGTGAAGAAAAAAAAAAGCTTGTAACACTGTCTACCTATGATAGAAAGGAAGTCATTTACAAGTTTGTATCACATATTTTGCTCCTCTCTCTGTCTCTTCTCTAACCCTTCCAATCTTTCCTTCTTGTTCTCCAGTCCTGTATCTCACCACTTATCCTCTGGAAACTCCAGCTTTCCCCATCAAAGGTGACTCTGTTCCCTCAGGCCCTTTGTGTATATTATAAACTTAAATTCCCCAAGATAGGGCTGGATGCAAACAATGCTACTCAAAACCTTTTGATAAATGTTTGAATTTCACTCATGGTTGATTTTCTCTGTATTTTAGTTAAGAGGTAAGTACATTTATCTAAGACAAGAGCCAACAACCCTTTTTATTTTAAAGGGCCATAGAGTAAACATTTTTGTCTTTGCAGGTCATGTGGTCTATGTTCTGTTTTCCAATCAAACTTTTTATCAAAACAGGTAGCAGGAGGGTACTAGTTTGCTGACACCTATCTAAACCTTTCTTTTTTCTCAGTAACAAGACTAATCTCATATTCTAATATGCTACTTCTTCTGTAGACATAACTTTACTTTTGTCCATTTTCCCCACATACCCATCCACTAAACATGCAAAAAGAAATGAAGAGAAGAATTTGATTATTTTACAGATTAGGCTCCCATCCCAAAACTTCCACTTAAATTTACAGTTCTTACTTCCAAAATTCTAATTTCTACCCCAGTGGTTCTCAAAGTAGTATCTGAAAAGCACCAGGAGTATATGAGACTGTTTTAAGCAGCCTGCAATGTCAAAACTATTTTGATAATTATACTAGGATATTATTTGCCTTTTTCACTGTGTTGACCTTTGCACTGATGGCACAAAATTAATAGTGCATAGAACTGCTGTCACCTTACCACAAATCAAGGCAAGGTCAGTTTAAACTCAGTTTGTATTTTTTTAAAGGCAAGTTTCAGTTAAAAATGTCCTTAATGAGTCAATAAAAAATACGAATTTTATTAAATCTTAACCATTCAGTACTTCTCTCTTTAATAGTCTGTATGACAAAATGGAAAGTGCACATAAAGCACTTTCACTGCATACCAAAGTACAAAAATTGCCTCTGGGAAAAGCCCTTGCATGACGGTTTGAGCTGCAAGCTGAACAAGCCTCTTTTCTCATAGAACACCATTTTTATTTGTAGGAATGCTGGCAGACAAACCATGGTTCTTCAGACTTGAGTATCTGGTAGACATTTTCTCAAAAATGAAATAAGCCTGTCATTAAAAGGAAAACAACTGATAGTAATCCAATGCCAATGACAATGTATAACCTTTAAAGAGAAAATCAGAATTACAGAAAGCTTGTACCTGCAACTATGAGATTAACAGTTTCCCAATAGTTAAAAATGCTTCTGATAAGATTGGTTATAGTATTAACCAATGCTGGAAGCATTCCCTTTGAAAATTGGCACAAGACAAGGATGCCTTCTCTCACCACTCCTATCCAACATACTATTGGAAGTTCTGGCCAGGAATATCAGGCAAGAGAAAGAAATAAAGGGCATTCAAATAGGAAGAGAGAAAGTCAAATTATCTCTGTTTGCAGACAACATGTTTCTACATTTAGAAAATCCCATCATCTCAACCCCAAAACTCTTTAAGCTGATAAGCAACTCCAACAAAGTCACAGGATACAAAATCAATGTGCAGAAATCACAAGCATTCCTATAAATCAAAAACAGACAGGCAGAGACTCGAATCATGAATGAACTCCCAGTCAAAATTGCTACAAAGAGAATAAAATACATAGTAATACAGCTAACAAGGGATGGGAAGGAGAAATAAGAGAGGACACAAACAAATGGAAAAACATTCCATCTTCAGAATCAATATCAAGAAAATGGCCATTCTGCCCAAAGTAATTTATAGATTCCATGTTATTCCCATTAAACTAGCACTGACATTCTTCACAGCATTAGAAAACAACTACTCTAAATTTCACATGGAAAGAAAACAAAAAGAGCCCACATAGACAAGATGATCCTAAGCAAAAAGAACAAAGCTAAGAGGCATCACATTACCTGACTTCAAACTATACTATAAGGATATAGTAACCAAAACAGCATGGTGCTGGTACCAAAATAGACATATAGACCAACAGAACAGAACAGAAACCTCAGAAATTACACCACACTTCTGCAACCATCTGATTTTCGACAAACCTGACAAAAACAAGCAATGGGGAAAGGATTCCCTATTTAATAAATGGTGCTGGGAAAACAATCTAGCCATAGGCAGAAAACTGAAACAGGACCCTTTCCTTATACCTTATACAAAAATGAACTAAGATGCATAAAAGACTTTAAGTAAAGTAAAATCCCAAACCATAAAAACCCTAGAAGAAAACCTGGGTAATACCACTCAGGACATAGGCATGGACAAAGACTTCATGATAAAAACGTCAAAAGCAATTGCAACAAAAGCCAGAATTGACAAATGGGATCTAATTAAACTAAAGAGCTTTCGCACAGCCAAAGAAGCTATCATCAGAGTGAACAGGCAACGTACAGAATGGGAGAAAATTTTTGCAAACCACTCATCTGACAAAGGTCTAATATCCAAAATCTACAAGGAACTTAAACAAATTTACAAGTAAAAACAAACAAATCCATCACAAAGCAGGCAAAGGATATGAACAGACAAGTCTCAAAAGAAGACATTTATGCAGCCAACAAACATGAAAAAAGCTCAACATCACTGATCATTAGAGAAATGCAAATCAAAACCACAATGAGATACCATCTTACTCCAGTAGAATGACAATTATTAAAAAACCAAAAACAATAGATGCTGGCGAGGCTGTGGAGAAATAGGAACACTTTTACACTATTGGTGGGAATGAATGTAAATTAGTTCAACCATTGTTGAATACAGTGTGGTGATTCCTCAAGAATCTAGAACCAGAAATACCATTTTACTCAGCAATCCCATTACTGGGTATATACCCAAAGGAATATAAATCATTCTATTATAAAGACACATGCACATGGGCCGGGTTCGGTGGCTCAAGCCTGTAATCCCAGCACTTTGGGAGGCCGAGGCGGGTGGATCACGAGGTCAGGAGATCGAGACCATCCTGGCTAACATGGTGAAACCCCGTCTCTACTAAAAATACAAAAAACTAGCCGGGCGTGGTGGCGGGCGCCTGTAGTCCCAGCTACTCGGAGGCTGAGGCAGGAGAATGGCGTGAACCCGGGAGGTGGAGCTTGCAGTGAGCCGAGATCGCGCCACTGCACTCCAGCCTGGGCGACAGAGCGAGACTCCGTCTCAAAAAAAAAAAGACACATGCACATGTATGTTTATTGCAGCAGTATTTACAATAGCAAAGACATGACCAACCCAAATGCCCATCAATGATAGGATAAGGAAAATGTCACACATATACACCACTGAATGCTATGCAGCCATAAAAAGAATGAGATAATGTCCTTTGCAGGCACATGGATGAAGCTGGAAGCCATCATCCTCAGCAAACTAACATAGGAACAGAAAACCAAACACTGCTATTCTCACTCATAAGTGAGAACATATGAACACAGGAAGGAGAACAACACACGCCAGGGCCAGCTGAGGGGTGGGAGGCGAGGGGAGGGAGAGCATTAGGACAAATAGCTAATGCATATGGGGCTTAAAACCTAGATGACAGGTTGATAGGTGCAGAAAACCACCATGACACACGTATACCTGTGTAACAAACTACACATTCTGCATTTGTATCCCAGAGCTTAAAGTAAAATTTTTAAAAAAACCTTACCACCGAGGGCTACAGTGTCCTGTGTGTCTAAGTGGACCTGAAAAGCAGCCTAGGACACAAGGACTGCAACTCTTAGGCGACTCCTAGTGTTGAACTGGGACAAGAGACAGTGGACTGGGGTGGGAGGTAGATGCAACCTGCTAAGATGCCAGCTGTGGAAGCTAAGGGAGTGGAGTGCTGGCATCACCCCTCCCCCAACCCCAGGCTGCACAGCTCACAACTTCAAAACAGACCTCTTCCTTCCACTTAAGGAGAGGAGTGGGAACAGTGGGGAGGAACTTGTTTTGCATTTTGGAGACCAGCTCAGCCACAGCATGATATGGTATCAGTCAGAGTCATCAAGCCCCTATTCCAGGCATTTCTAGACACAAGCTGGGCCAGAAGGGAACTGGCTGCCTTGAAGGGAAGGACCTAGGTCTGACAGCGTTCATCATTTGCTAATTGAAGAGCCCTTGGACCCTGAATAACTGGCAGTGATACCCAGGCACTATGTTGATGGCTTTGGGTGAACCTCTGAGACCTGCTGGCTTCAGGTGAGACTCAGCACAGTACCAGCTGTAGTGGCTACGGTGTAAAACTCCTGTTGCTTGAAACAATCAGAGGGAAAAGCAAAAGGGGACTTTATCTTGCACCTTAGGTACTAACACAGCCACAGGGTGGTAGAGCACCAAGTGAGCCCTTGGGATTCTTGATTCCAGAAACTGAATGTTGGATGGCATTTCTAGACCTGCCCTGGGTCAGAGGGGAGCCCACTGTCCTGAAGGGTGAGTCTCAGGTCAGGCAGCATTCACCATAAGCTAACTTAAGAGACCTTAGCCTTAAGGGAATGTTGGCAGTAGTCTGGCAGTAGTTCCCATTGTCTATGATAGTAGGGGCTAAGAGGTAAGGCTTCTCTGCCTTGGGAAATGGGAGGGAAGAGTGGGAAGGACTGTGCCTTGTGAATTGAGTGCCAGCTCAGTTGCAGCGCAGTAGAACACCAGGTAGATTTGTAAGGTTTTTATTCTAGTGCCTGACCCCCAGATGGCACCTCTGGACCCACCCAAGACCTGGGGGAACTCCCTAGACTGCAGGGGAGGACATAGGCCTTCCTAGCTTTGTGATCTGCTTATTATAGATCCCCAGGGCCTTGACAAACATAGGCAGTAGCTAGAGGGCAGTCACTGCAGAACTAGGGTGAGACAGTGCTGTGCTGGCTTCAGGTCTGACCCAGCACAGACACAGTGGTAGTGGGCACAGGGGTGATTGTGTCACTCCACCCCCAGCTTTTTACATGGCACACACACACACACACACACAGAGAGAGAGAGAGAGAGAGAGAGAGAGAGAGACTCCAGTTGTTTGGGAGAAAGTAAGGGAAGAGAACAAGAGTCTCTGCCTAATAATCCAGAGAATTCTCCTGAATCTTTTCCAAGGTGGTTCCTCTATAAGTCTGCAAGAACCACAGTGTTACTGAGCTTAAGATGCTTCCTAACGCAGATACAGGTTAAATTACAGCACTCAAGTCTTATTGAATATCTAAAATGCCTTCCCAATAAGGACATGTACAAATAAGCCCAGACCATGAAGACTACAATAAATACCTACCTCTTCAATGCCCAGACACTGAAGAACATCTACTAGCATCAAGACCATCCAGGTAAACATGACCTCACCAAATAACTAAATAAGGTATTCACGACAAATCCTGGAAAAACACAGATATGTGACTTTTCAGAGAATTAGAAATATCTACGTTGAGGAAACTCAAACAAAATTCAAGATAACACAGAGAAGGAATTCAGAATTCTATCGGATAAATTTAACACAGAGATTAAAATAACTTAAAAGAATCAAGCAGAAATTCTGAAACTGAAAATATGCAATTGGCATACTGAAGAATGTATCAGAGTCATTTAATAGCAGAATGAATCAAGCAGAAGAAAGAATTAGTGAGCTTGGAGACAGGATATTTGAAATACATGGTGAGAGGAGACAAAAGAAAAAATAAAAACAATGAAGCACAGCTACAGAATCTAGAAAATAGCCTCAAGATGGCAAATCTGAATTATTGGCCTCAAATAGGGGGTAGGGAAAGAGATAGGAGTGGGAAATTTATTTAAAGGGATAATAACAGAGAATTTCCCAAACCTACAGAAAGATATCAACATCCAAGTACAAGAAGGTTATAAAATATCAAGCAGATTTAACTCAAAGAATACTGCCTCAAAGAATTTAATAATAGAATTTCTAAAGATCAAGGATAAAGGAAGGATCCTAAAGTAGCAAGAGAAAAGAAACAGATAATATACAATGGGGCTGCAATATGTCTGGCAGCAGATTTTTCAGTGAAAACATTGCAGGCCAGGACAGAGTGGCATGACATATATAAAGTGCTGAATGAGAAAATAGCATATACAGTAAAAATATTCTTCAAATGTAAAGGAGAAATAAAGACTTTCTGAGGCAAACATAAGCTGAGGGATTTCATCAATACTAGACCTGTCCTACAGGAAATACCAAAGGGAGTACTTCAATAAGAAAGAAAAGGAACATAATGAGCAAAAAGAAATATCTGAAGATATAAAACTCACTGGTAATAGTAAGCATGCAGAAAAACACAAACTATTATAACACTAACTGTGATGTGCAAACTACTCATCCTCTGTATAAAGACTAAACAATGAACCAAATAAATAAATGACTACAACAACTTTTCAAGACATAGACAGTACAGTACAAAGAGATAAAAATAAAAATTAAAAAAGTTAAAAAACAAGAGACAAAGTTAAGGCACAGAGTTTTTTTTAAGTTTTCTTTTTTGTTTGTTCGTGCAAACTATGTTAAGTTGTTATCAGGTTAAAATAATGGATTATAAGATAGTATTTTCAAGCTTCATGGTAACCTCAAACCAAAAAAGGTACAATGGATACACAAAAAAATTAAAAGCAAGAATATAAGTCATATCCCCAGAGAAAATCATGGTCACAAAAGGAAGACAAGAAGGAAAGAAAGAAGGAAATGATTACCACGAAACAACCAGAAAACACATAACAAAGTGTCAGGAGGAAGTCCTTACTTCTCAATAGTAACATTGACTGTAAATGGACTAAACTCTCCAATAAGAGGTCATAGAGCAGCTGAATGGATGAAAAAACAAGACCGATTGATCTGTTGTCTATAAGAAACACACTTCACCTATAAAGACACACAAAAACTGAAAATAAAGGGATGGAAAAAGATATTCCATGCCAATGGAAACCAAAAAAGGACAGAAGTTGCTATACTTCTTTCAGACAAAACAGATTTCAAGACAAAAACCATAGGAGGAAACAAAGAAGGTCAATACATAATGATAAAGAGGTCAGTTCAGCAAAAGAATATAACAATTTTAAATATGTATGTATCCACACTTGAGCCCCAAGATGTATAAAGCGAATATTATTAGAGCTACTCCAATACAGTAATAGCTGGAAACTTCAACACCCCGTTTCAGCATTGGACAGATCTTCCAGACAGAAAATCAACAAAGAAATATTAGACTCAATGTACACTATATACCAAATGGATCTAATAAGTATTTACAAAACATTTCACCCAGTGACTGTAGAATACACATTCTTTTCTTTAGCACATGGATCCTTCTTAGTGATAGATCATATGTTAGTTCACAAAGAGAGTCTTAAAACATTGAACATATTGAAATAATGCCAAGCATCTTCTCTGGTCACAGTGGAATGTAACCAAATGTCAAACAGCAAGAAGAATTTTGGAAACTATACAAACACATGGAAATTGAAGAATAGGCTCCTGAATGACCAGTGGGTCAATGAAGAAATTAAAAAATGATTTGAAACAAATGATAATGGAAACACAACATACTAAAACCTATGGGATACAGCAAAAGCAGTACTATGGGGGAAGTTTGTCACTTATCAGTGCCTACATCAAAAAACAGGGAAAGCTTCAAATAAACAACCTAATGAGGTGTGTTAAAGAACTAGAAAAGCAAGAGCAAATCAAACACAAAATTGGTAGAAGAAAAGAAATAATAAAGAGCAGAGCATAAATAAATGAAGTTGAAATAAAAAAATACAAAAGATCAATGAAACAAAAAGTTGTTTTTTAAAAAAGTTAAACAAAATTGGCAAACCCTTAGCCAGACTAAGAAGAAAAAAGAGAAGATCCAAATAAAATCAGAAACAAAATAAGAGATATTACAACTGATACTGCAGAAATTCAAAGGATCAATAGAGACTACTATGAGCAACTGTATGCCGATTAATTGGGAAATCTAGAAGAAATGGACAAATTCCTAGATACATACAACCTACCAAGATTGAACTAGGAAGAAATCCAAAACCTGGACAGAGCAATAACAAGTAATGAGATCAAAGCTATAATTAAAAGCCTCCCAGTAAAGAAAAGCCCAGGACCTAATGGTTTCACTGTTGAATTCTACCAAACATTTTAAGAATAACTAATACCGATCCTACTCAATCTATTCCGAAAAACAAAGGAGGAGGGAGTGCTTTCAAACTCATTCTATGACGCCAGCATTACCCTGATACCAAAACCAGTCAAAGACACATCAGACAAAGAAAACTACAGGCCAATATCTCTGATAAATATTGTTGCAAAAGTCCTCAACAAAATGTTAGCAAGCTGAATTGAAAAATACATTAGAAGGATTATTCATCATGACCAAGTGGAATTAATCCCTGAGATTTAAGAATGGTTCAACATATGCAAGTCAATCACTGTGATAAATCATATCAGCAGAATGAAGGATAAAAACCATATGATTATTTCAAGTGATGGTGAAAAAGCATTTGATACAATTCAACATCCTTTTATAAAAACTGGGTATAGAAGGAATGTACCTCATCATATTGAAGCCATATATGACAAACCCTCAGCTAGTATCATGCTAAATGGGGGAAAATGGAAATCCTTTCATCTAAGATCCGGAGCACAAGAATGCTCATTGTCACCACTGTTATTCAACATAGTACAGGAAGTCCTAGCTAGAGGAGTCAGAAAAGAGAAAGAAATAAAGGGCATCCAAGTTGGCAATGCAGGAGTCAAATCGTCCTTCCTTGCAGACGATACAATATTCTATTTGTAAAAACCTAAATACTGCACACACAAACCTAGAACTGGTGAATAAATTCAGTAAAGTTGCAGAACACAAAATCAGCATACAAAAATCAGTAGCATTTCTATATGCCAACAGTGAACAATCTGAAAATGAAATAAAAAAGTAATGCCATTTACAATAGCCACAAGTGAAGTAAAACACCTAGGAATTAACCAGAGAAGTGAAATATCTCTATAATGCAAACTATAAAACATTGATAAAAGAAATTGAAGAGGACACCAAAAAATGGAAAAATATTCCATGATTATGGATTAAAGAATCAATAATCTTAAAATGCCCATAAAACCCAAAACAATCTACAGAATCAATGCAATTCCTATCAAAACACCAGTGACATTCTTCTTAGAAAGAGACAAACAATACTAAGATTTATATGGAATCACAAAAGACCCAGAATAGCCAAAGCTATCATAAGCAAAAAACAAAACTGAAGGAATCACATTACCTGACTTCAAATTATACTACAGAGGTATAGTAGTTAAAACAGTATGGTACTGGGATAAAAACAAACACAGAGGCCAATGGAACAGAAAAGAGAAGCTAGAAACAAACCTGCACACCTACAGTGAACTCACTTTCAACACAGGTGCCAAGAACAAGTACTGGGGAAAAGACAGTCTCTTCAATAAATGATGCACAGAAAACTGGATGTCCATATTCAGAAGAATGGAACTAGATTCCTCTCTCTCTCCATTCACAAAAATCAAATCAAAATGAATTAAATACTTAAATCTAAGACCTCACACTATGAAACTACTACAAGAAAATGCTGGGGAAAATCTCCAGGACATTGGTCTGGGAAAAATTTTCTTGATTAATAGCCCATGAGCACAGGCAACCAAAGCAAAAATGAATAAATGGGATCACATCAAGTTAAAAAGCTTCTGCACAGCAAAGAAAACAATCAACAAACTGAAGAGACAACTCACACAATGGGAAAAATATTTGCAAATTACGCATCTGACAAGGGATTAATAACCAGAATATATAATGAGCTCAAACAACTCTACAGGAAAGAAATCGAAAATCCAATCAAAATGGGCAAAAGATCTAATGCAAATCAAAACTACAATGCGATATCATCTCACCCAAGTTAAAATGGCTTATATCCAAAAGACAGGCAGTAACAAATGTTGGTAATGATGTGAAGAAAAGGGAACGCTATGCACTATTGGCAGGAATGTAAATTAGTACAACCACTATGGAGAACAGTTTGGAGCCTCCTTAAAAAAAAAAAAAAAAAAAATAGAGCTACCATATAATCCAGCAATCCCATTGTTGAGTATATACCCAAAAGAAAGAAAATCAATACATTGAAGAGATATCTGCACTCCCATATTTGTTGCAGCACTGTTCACAATAGCTAAGATTTGGAAACAACGTAAGTGTCCACCAGCAGACGAATGGATAAAGAAAATGTGGTACATATACACAATGGAGTACTATTCAGCCATAAAAAAATAATGAGATCCTGCCATTTGCAACCATATGGATGGAACTGGAGGTCATTATGTTAAGTGAAATAAGCCAGGAACAGAAAGACATAACTTATTCTCACTCACTTATGGGATCTAAAACTCAAAACAATTGAACTCATGGACATAGAGAGTAGAAGGATGGTTACCAGAGGCTGGGAACAGGAGTGAGTGAGTGATGGAGAGGCAGCGATTGTTGGTGGGTCCAAAAAATTTATAAAGAATGAATAAAATTTACTATTAGATAGCACAACAGGGTGACTATAGTCAATAACTTAATTGTACATTGGAAAATAACTAAAAGAATGTAACTGGATTGTTTGTAACACAAAGGGTAAATGCTTGAAGGGATGGATACCTCATTTTCCGTGATGTGATTATTATACGTTGCATGCCTGTATCAAAACATCTCATGTACCCCGTAAACATATACCTGTATTAGGTACCCATAAAAGTTAAAAATACAAAAATACAAATTTTTTTTAAAAAGAGTATGGCATTGTTTTCAGTTCATTCTATTACACAGACAACCAATATTCTTCAAGTTCTTATAATGTGTTTATCATTATGACTACCTTTTAGAAAGATATAGGCAGTGTAGTACATATTCTTTGTCTTCAATGAGCTTATAAATTAATTGGTGACACACACACGTAAATTAAAAAACAATAATTCAAGAAGTAACTTGAGGCAGTATTAGATTAAATGTTCATTTAACAGTACAGAAAATAAATGCAATGAGCTCAGAAGACTATTAGTGAAGGTTGATGAAGAAAGAATTTTACCTGAGACATAAAGGATAAATAGAATTTAGATAAATAGTTTTACAATAAATGTAAGGGACCAGTAAGGTTACAACCTAAGCCAAAGCTCCGAGCAAAGAGTGCATGTATATATACAGCCAACAACCAGCAAACCTGATAAAAGGGGAAGGTTTGAGTGTGGAGGACAGCAATGTTGGCCACAATTTTCTTTGTTGCAAGATGCAGATAGTCGGCTCAAATGGGAACTGATACATTCTTGTAACTTAAAACCCCAGGGCTGGAACTCCCTTCAAATGAGGGCTCATGTTATTATTTCAGGGTTTGCTATTATTCTCCCATTTCTCTGCTTTGCTCTTGTTTGTGGTGTGACTTCAATTTGCAAATTGGTTGTTTGCACATGCTGGGGAAAATGGCCATAGACATTTCCACTTTCATATCCACTTAGCTTAGACACTGGATGGGAAAAAAATAACTTTCTCACAGCAACTGTATAATAATTTAGGAAAGAATGACTGGCTTAGTACAGACCATGTGCCCAAATAGAATACCTATTGTAGCTAGAGAGAAATAAAGCTACTAGGATTGTCTCAGAGTTCATCATTTGCCCAAACCCTGTGATGGTTGTGAGGAATCATCAGGTGCACAGGCATTGAAGGAGGTGCGTTCCCCAAAGGTAACAGAGATGCTAAACAGGAAAAAATTAACAGATTACACAATAACAACAGATCTCAACCCTCTTGGTAGGTTTCTCCAAGCAATATGTTTGAGATGTATATCTTCATACTATGTGCTATCTGTGAATGATGAATCTCAATTCTATTATAACAATTTTTTAAATAATGTCTGAAATTTACAAAACATTCCCCAGGTTGCCCATGCATTTGGTCCTAGAAGGTTGGTGCACTTCTCTTCTCACCACAGTCCCAAATCATTATCGTAGTCAGACAATGGAGTGCATCAAATGTTAAATAAGAACATTGTTCTTTATTATGTTTATATGTGATATTGGCACTGTTACGTAGACATCATTGTAAAATTGACATTTGTATTTCATTTTTTAAATCTTGTATTTGTTTGAATTATCTGTTCGCAAAATAATCTGAACCTTTCTTTCTTGCTTACGTTCTCATGGAGAAAACTAAAACAAGAGTATCCAGATAATCTGAAGTCTCTTTTCTCCCTCATCTCCACACTCCCATACCCCTCACACTTCAGCTGTCATATATCTACAAACCTAAACAGTCTGGAGAGTGTCAAAAGACCATGTGATTTTATTTCCCCACTACACCCACTATACACTTCTACTGTGTGAGTAAACAAAAATATTCAACCTCACTTTGGAATATTGAAGCATGTAACTAATTATGTATATAAGATATGCTGTCTGTCAGGGACACCTTTAGAAGGTACTCATAAAGAATTATTAAAATCAGAACTTCATGGGGAGCCTGAAAAAGAATTGTGGTAAAATAGCATCAGAATAAAAGTATGCGGTGGCTCACGCCTGTAATCCCAGCACTTTGGGAGGCCGAGGCAGGCGGATCACAAGGTCAGGAGGTCCAGACCACGGTGAAACCCCGTCTCTACTAAAACTACAAAAAATTAGCCGGGCGCGGTGGCGGA
>NC_037673.1:41660777-41698789 GCF_003255815.1 Theropithecus gelada | reverse complement strand
TGTCTGTTACTGGTGTATAAGAATGCTTGTGATTTTTGCACATTAATTTTGTATCCTGAGACTTTGCTGAAGTTTCTTATCAGCTTAAGGAGATTTTGGGCTGAGACAATGGGGTTTTCTAAATATACAATCATGTCATCTGCAAACAGGGACAATTTGACTTCTTCTTTTCCTAACTGAATACCCTTGATTTCTTTCTCTTACCTGATTGCCCTAGCCAGAACTTCCAACACTATGTTGAATAGGAGTGGTGAGAGAGGGCATCCCTGTCTTGTGCCAGTTTTCAAAGGGAATTTTTCCAATTTTTGCCCATTCAGTATGATATTGGCTGTGGGTTTGTCATAAATAACTCTTATTATTTTGAGATACGTTCCATCAATACCGAATTTATTGAGAGTTTTTAGCATGAAGGGCTGTTGAATTTTTCAAAGGCCTTTTCTGCATCTATTGAGATAATCATGTGGTTTTTGTCTTTGGTTCTGTTGATATGCTGGATTACGTTTATTGATTTGCATATGTTGAACCAGCCTTGCATCCCAGGGATGAAGCCCACTTGATCATGGTGGATAAGCTTTTTGATGTGCTGCTGGATCCGATTTGCCAGTATTTTATTGAGGATTTTTGCATCGATGTTTATCAGGGATATTGGTCTAAACTTCTCTTTTTTTGTTGTGTCTCTGCCAGGCTTTGGTATCAGGATGATGTTGGCCTCATAAAATGAGTTAGGGAGGATTCCCTCTTTTTCTATTGATTGGAATAGTTTCAGAAGGAATGGTACCAGCTCCTCCTTGTACCTCTGGTAGAATTCAGCTGTGAATCCATCTGGTCCTGGTCTTTTTTTGGTTGGTAGGCTATGAATTATTGCCTCAATTTCACAGCCTGCTATTGGTCTATTCAGGGATTCAGCTTCTTCCTGGTTTAGTCTTGGGAGAGTGTAAGTGTCCAGGAAATTATCTGCATGTGAGATGGATCTCCTGAATACAGCAGACGGATGAGTCTTGACTCTTTATCCAGTTTGCCCGTCTGTGTCTTTTAATTGGACCATTTAGTCCATTTACATTTAAGGTTAATATTGTTATGTGTGAATTTGATCCAGCCATTATGATATTACCTGGTTATTTTGCTCGTTAGTTGATGCAGTTTCTTCCTAGCCTCGATAGTCTTTACGTTTTGGCATGTTTTTGCAATGGCTGGTACCGGTTGTTCCTTTCCATGTTTAGTGCTTCCTTCAGGGCCTCTTGTAAGGCATACCTGGTGGCGACAAAATCTCTAAGCATTTGCTTGTCTGTAAAGGATTTTATTTCTCCTTCACTTATGAAACTTAGTTTGGCTGGATATAAAATTCTGGGTTTAAAATTCTTTTCTTTAAGAATGCTGAATATTGGCCCCCACTCTCTTCTGGCTTGTAGAGTTTCTGCCGAGAGATCTGCTGTTAGTCTGATGGGCTTCCCTTTGTGGGTAACCCAACCTTTCTCTCTGGCTGCCCTTAAGATTTTTCCCTTCATTTCAACTTTGGTGAATCTGGCAATTATGTGTCTTGGAGTTGCTCTTCTTGAGGAGTATCTTTGTTGTGTTCTCTGTATTTCCTGAATTTGAATGTTGGCCTTCCCTACTAGGTTGGGGATGTTCTCCTGGATGATATCCTGAAGAGTGTTTTCCAACTTGGTTCCATTTTCCCCCAGATGAAAACAAATCATCTGTCAAAAAGACACGTGCACTCACATGTCCACTGCAGTGCTATTCACAACAGCAACATGATGGAATCAACATAGGTGCCCAGCAACAGTGGATTAGATAAAGAAAATGTAGTGCATACATGGCATGGAATATCATGCAGCAATAAAAAAAAGCAGGAAATCATGTTCGGTGCAGCAACAAGTGTTGTGGGATGTCAGGGACCCTGAATGGAGGGACCTGCTGAAGCCATGACAGAAGAACATAAATTGTGAAGATTTCATGTACATTTGTTAGTTCTCCAAATTACTACTTTTATAATTTCTAACATCTGTCTTTACTGCAATCTCTGCACATAAATTGTGAAGACTTCATGGACATTTATCACTTCCCCAATCAATACTCATATAATTTCCTATGCCTGTCTTTACTTTAATCTCTTAATCCTGTCATCTTTGTAAGCTGAGGATGTATGTCACCTCAGGACCCTGTAATGATTGCCTTAACTGCACAAATTGTTCCTAAAGCATGTGTGTTTAAACAATATGAAATCTGGACACCTTGAAAAAAGAACAGGATAACAGTAATGTTCAGGGAACAAGGGAGATAACCATTAGGTCTGACTCCTGAGAGCTGGGTGGAACAGAGCCATATTTCTCTTCTTACAAAAGTGAATAGGAGAAATATGGCTGAATTCTTTTCTCAGCAAGGAGCAGCCCTGAGAAAGAGAATGCGTTCCTAGGGGGAGGTCTCTAAAATGGTCGCTCTAGGAATGTCTGTCTTATATGGTTGCAGACAAAGGCTGAAATAAGTCCAGGTCTCCCATAGTGCTCCCAGGCCTATTAGGATGAGGAAATTCCTGCCTAGTAAATTTTAGTCAGACCAGTTGTCTGTTCTCAAACCCTGTCTCCTGATAAGATGTTATCAATGAAAATGCGTGCCTGAAACTTCATCAGCAATTTTAATTTCTCCCCGGTCCTGTGATCTCATTCTGCCCCCATTTGCCTTGTGATATTTTATTGCCTTGTGAAGCACGTGATCTCTGCGACCCATACCCTATTCATACACTCCCTCCCCTTTGAAAATCACTAATAAAAACTTGCTGGTTTTGCAGTTCAGGGGGCATCACAGAACCTGCCAACATGTGATGTCTCTCCCGGACACCCAGCTTTAAAATTTCTCTCCTTTGTACTCTTTCTTTTTATTTCTCAGACTGGCCAACACTTAGGGAAATAGAAAAGAACCTATGTTGAAATATCGGGCATGGTTCCCCTGATAAACGTGGACACCCCTGGAGGCCATTACCCTAAGTGAATTGATGTGGGAACAGAAAACCAAATTATCACATGTTCTCACTCATAAGTGGGAGTTAAACATCAGGTACTTATGGACATAAAGATGGCAACAATGACACTGGGGACTACTAGAGGGGGGCAGAAAAGAGGGGGACAAGGGTTGAAAAACTGTTGACTATTATGCTTGATACCTAAGTAACAGGATAATTCATGTCCCAAACCTTAGTATTATACAATATACCCAAGTAACAAACCTGCACATGTACCCC
Source organism: Theropithecus gelada (assembly GCF_003255815.1). Classification (NCBI taxonomy): domain Eukaryota; kingdom Metazoa; phylum Chordata; class Mammalia; order Primates; family Cercopithecidae; genus Theropithecus; species Theropithecus gelada. The sequence continues at coordinate 41,695,551 of NC_037673.1, read as the reverse complement.
CAAAACTAAAATAAAAGTTTAGAAAGAGAAAAGAAAGATGTTTTTGAAAAAAATAAAATAAAATAAACTACTGTAAAAAATATCTTCCTGGAGAATTGTACCTTTCTTCAAGATACTGATCATTTTCCATGTAATAATTTTTGGTTAAATATCTCTTCCTTTTGATATCAATATTTTCATGACTTTTTTGTTAGAATTTGCAAACGTTTTTACATTTTTTCTTTCTTGCATTTGTTTTAGATTTGTCTCATAAACACCTTTTACAGTACATTTTGTAGTTACTACTTATTTTTTCTTAGATGACAAGCTATGTTCTTCTCAATTGATTGCCTCGGTTTTCCTCAGATATATATATCTATTCTTCTGTCTCTATCAGACATGAATAAATTGGAATAAACATTATGTGGTGAATGGGGAGGTCTTAATTGCTTTTCATGCCTCCTAGCATAAACTAGAAATAAAAGAAACATTTTCTTTTAGTCTTGCAATTGCCTGGAATATCTACTAAAAGACTAGTATCATCTAAAATACTGTTGAAATATTGCTAATTAATCGATATCTTGCGTTAACAGTTAGAATACTTTTGGCTACAAGTAGTAGATTTTCCAGCTAACACTACTGAAATATAAAGTCTTTTATTTCAACAAAAAGAGTTAGGTTTAAAAAAAAAAGTTTGCCCACTGGTAGGTAAAACTGAAAAATAAGTATCATAATTTAGTAACCTCAGCCAATCATATCTTTCTTTTGTCATCTTTTCAAATTCAACAGTAATTACAACAGACTATTAAAATAGTCTAATTTTAAAACCAGACCACTACATTCTTTGTATCATAAAGTGTTTTTAAAATTTCAAAAAAGGGGACCTATATTCAATTTTTCTCACTTAAAATATTATATATTAGTAATTTTTAACAGATTGGTGAGAACATAGTTTTTATACCACTAATAAATAAAACAAAATAAATATTATTTATTTAAAATTATAAAAAAGAAGTCTTTATATAGGAGGTTGCAAGGTTGCTTTGTGGTTAAATTATGCCAAGGAGGACCCAGGCATTTTTTGTTTGTCTAATCTGCTATCCTTTGTGCTTTAGCTATGCCTCTTATCATGCTGTCATGGTGGCAGAATGGGTATTGAAGTTCCAAACATCATGTCATCATATAATAACAGCCTAAGGAAAAAAAAAAAAAAAAAGGAGGGAGGGGTAATAAAGCTTTCCTTCTGCAGCGTTCTCCTTTTACAAGAGAGAATAATCCTTCGCAGAATCCCTGACAGTTTTCTGTTTGTGTCTCATTGCCCAGAACTGAGCAACATGCCACCTCTCTCTGCAAGGAAGGTAAAGAAAGTGCCATTTTCAGCCTCTATACCTGGAGGTGAGCATGGAAAAGGGAATTGGGAATGGCTAATAGATTTAAAATTATCAGTTTTCTAGCTTGCTACTCTATTTTTCTTTTAATCAATTAATATATGTATCTTTTCCATCTTTTCTTTGTGCTTACCAATGTTAATGCCATTCTCCCTTCACAAGACTTAACATTTCTACCTAAATGCGCCTTTACTGTTTTCCTACATTAAATGGGATGTGCATAGGGAGTGAGGACATCCCTGACTCCCTATGCACATCCCAGCCATTCCCTTTTAGCTTGCTTGGCTTTATTTTGTGCCGTTACTTTGAGGGAAAGTCTCAGTCTCTATTTCTAGTATTAACTCTAGATGACCACTACATTTCAAATCGTTTATTACATAGACATCTTGAATCACTTAGTTAAAAACAGTATCACTTGAGTTCAAATTCTCTATTCTCTTTTTTTTCCCCCTAAAAACACATTAAATTCTCATTTTTCTATGGAATACTGTTTTTTTAAAAAACCTGGCAATATCAGATTAATCAAATTCCCTTTGACGATTCCCCCACCAGAGCAGAAAGAAACAGTCAAGGGTTAAATCTTCTCAGCCTCTGACTGTAATACAGTTGACATTTGGAGGGTGTCATATTAGCACATTTATTCTTACATAAAAGAGATTTTCTGCCTGAAACTAAACTTGGATTTAGACATAGGTGGGAGTATTTGATGAACTGGTAACAACACCAGCCTGAAGGCATATGATCTGAGGATGGGGAAGAAGACAAAGACCCCTCTGTTATAAAATCACACATAAAATGAAGGATTATAACACAGTCTCTATGTGCCAGGGGCCAGCTCCTCCCTGAATTAACTTCCATGTAGAGTACAATGTCTTCTAAAGGAAAAGTAAGAGAAATGTGTCAGTTTGAAGCGCATGTACGTGTGCATGCACGCGCACACACACACACACACTCTCAACAGTACGCGTGTTGTGCATAGCGATAATTAAAGAAAGAGTTGCTTTAGCCAGGCGCGGTGGCTCACGCCTTTAATCCCAGCACTTTGGGAGGCCCAGGCGGCGGATCACGAGGTCAGGAAATCGAGACTATCCTGGACAACACGGTGAAACCCCGTCTCTACTAAAAATACAAAAAAATTAGCCGGGCGCCGTGGCGGGCGCCTGTAGTCCCAGCTACTCGAGAGGCTGAGACAGGAGAATGGCGTGAACCCGGGAGGCGGAGCTTGCAGTGAGCAGAGTTCGTGCCACTGCACTCCAGCCTGGGCGACAGAGTGGCACTCCATCTCAAATTTAAAAAAAAAAAAGAAAAAAAGAAAAAAGAAAAAAAGAAAGAGTTGCTTTTATTCCCATTTTTAAATTTTCTACAAATAATGCCCCCGCCGCTTATTTCCTGTACTTGGAGCAGATCATACTTACTGCTTTACTCTTGGAATGCCACTGGGAAAGACAAATATTTTTGGTATGTTCACCTTGTGCCAAGAATTGCCTCAGTGCTTTATCAATATAGATTGTATTCTAATAATATTTTTGTATTTTTCATTATGATGAAAAACTTGGGCTGAGGGTAATGAAACAAAGCTTGTGAGATAATTGGAAAAACAATTAGAATTAGAATTAAATTTAGATCCATCAGGTTCCAAAACCCATGCTTTCTGGTGGATGCCACCTAGCTTATAGGATGTAAGGAGACTTGGATTCCAGTCTCAAAGGTTATATCCCTGATCTGAAAAAGGGCAGGCTAGAGTGAACTGATACCTAAAGGATTTCTTAGTTAAACAATTGAGCTTTCTTGTATTGTGTGCTCTCTAAGGGCCAGGCATTGAGCTAAGTAGTTTACATTATATTTTACGTGTTAAAAAAACTAGTGAGGTAGGTGAGGAAACTAAGATAACAAGAGGATAATTAACATGCAGAAGAAACTCTATTATTGGCAAATGGCGGGACTGGGATTTAAAGTCAAACCTGTCTGACTCATGAGGACACATGGTTAACCTAAAATGCCTATACGGTTTGAAGCAATTGTTCTCAGTTAGGCATGCATGTCAGAATACGCAAAGTGAAAGAGTGGAGTTTTCTTAAAGCATATTCAATGTTACTAAATTAATGTCTATTCACATTTCCCACATATGTTTGCTTTTATAGTACAAATTCGTGAAAATGGTTCTCATTGTTAATATTCACACAAAAGTAGATAATCAACCTAAATAAAATCAGAAGCTAGGGGTAGGGGATGTTTAATTTGCTGCAGATTTTTAAAAATCACAACGAATAGACCAAAAGTTCCGGCCCTGAGTGTGAAGAAGTGAAGGTACAGAAGCAAGGCGGGAGTGATAAGGGGAAAACCCCTCATTGAATGTCTTTCCTCAGAGAGAAACCACACCTGCCTCAGCCATGCAAGTCAAGCGTCTGTCTTTCTAAAATGTTGGCAGTCTTGATATTTCTGCCTTTCTTGCAATTGCATGTGGTTGTGCTATCATCTGGTTATGCTACAGCAATAAAAAGATGGCCCTATCTTCATGGAGCATATGATCTTTCAGGGAAGCTAAGAGACCATTCTCAGATCTTGTCTTCTCTCTGCAGCTGAGTGGGAAATCATTAACTAATATTCAATTCATGGAGAATATGCTTGCTGATGTACAGTCCTGGCCAGAAGCCACAGCAAGTTTTTCTCACCTCTGAGAAAAGGCTGGCAAAGAATGAGTCACCAAAGCTTAACTTTGCCTACTTCCAGTGTTGCCAGGGTACAGTTCTGTTTGCTCCCAAATGAACACAAGCTCATAAAACCTTTTTCTGTCCTGAAGCTCTCAAGCATGTGTAGATTATTAAGAATCTGTCTGGAGGGATGATTGGATTGGAGAAATAGAAGTGAGAATGGAGAGGGAGAAAGGGATGCAAGGGTCATCAAGAAGGAAAACCAGAGTATGTAGCGACTGACTAAACATGGAATTCAAGGAAGAAAAAGGCTCAAAACAGAATCCATGTTTTTCTCCAGAGTGATTTCGGAATGGTTATAACTTGACAGAAATATTAGCCAATAAGACCATTTGAGTGGTACTTTTATCTGCCAAGGATGCCTACATGGAAATATGAAAAGAAATATGTTCAACTTTGCCAATTAGAGTGAAAGGTGGCATTTATCCTCTTTTTAATTCGAATGGCTACAGAATCCTCACTTTCTTAACAGTCTTTCTTTTTGAGATGGGGCCTCACTCTGTTGCCCAGGCTGGAGTGCAGTGGTGCAATCATGGCTCACTGCAGCCTCAACCTCCCAGGGTCAAGTGATCTTCCTACCTCAGCCTCCCTAGTAGCTGGGACCACAGGTGTGCACCACCATGCTTGGCTAATTTTTTTTATTTTTTGTAGAGACAGAGTCTCCCCATGTTGCCCAGGCTGGTCTAAAACTCCTGGCCTCAAGTGATCCTCTTTTTTTGGCCTTTCAAAGTGTTGGAATTATGTGTGAGCCATTGTGTCCAGCCTTCCCCCACAGTCTTGAATCCCATGGTAAACCACTCAGTACTAGGTGTGATTCTACACACTAATAGAGAACAAGTGGAAATTTTAGGCAATTCCTTATAGGATTGCTCTTCTTTTCTTCTGCTACCTAACATTACTGAGTGTTGCTTTGTAATAGGCATCGTTGTAAATCTTCACAACAAACCTCTAATACAGGAGCTATAATCGTACCTATTTTTCTTGGGACAAAACTGAAGCCCAGAGTCAGAAGTTACATGCAGACCATTTGGATCTAGAGACCTTGTTCTTAACCCTTGCACATACTGCCTTTGCCTTCACAGACAACACTGGCTTCTGGTGATGTTGTCAGGAACAAGCAGTCCAGCCACCCAAGACAGCTATTGTTCCCTGCTGGAAGTTCAGTGGTGACCTAAGGCTTGCTTGACCCCCAACTTAGCATTCTAGAAGCCAAACACAGTCCTAATTTGCAATCAAAAACTTTATAATGATTGTGGCAATTATGGCCAACAAAATCTAGGAGCTCCAATTTACGGAAGGCAATGCGCAGTAAAAGACGCCACTCTCCAGATTCATTACAACAGCACAAGTTTCTCAGAGTGTGTTTCTGCATCAGGAGACTTGGGCACCCAATCACCCAATGTTACAGATCTTTAACAACATAGATCTTTCACTGTACACACACACACACACACACACACACACCCTCACATGTATAGGTTTGGAGATTTTGCTCAAGGTACATCTACAGACTAGGGTTTCTAGCCTTCTCTCAGGGCATCCTATAGAGACCCTGGTGGTGTGCAGACCACCTGGTAAGGATACCACCATGATGAATGCTCCTTGAGGATCTTCATGTCTAATTACTGACAATTGCTGTTAGTTAGGGTTTCCTGAACCCATCAGAGGTCCTAATAATATTGAACCTCAAAGAAAATAGAATCTAACATCTCCATAACTTTTCTTCTGAAGCCTACTCAATTTCTACATAAATGTTCTCACCTTGCTGACCTTCCCACCAACATATTTGGAGCTTAGTTAATTAAGGAATTTGAAGACTGTATTTGTTTCCCAGAACAAAAACGTATCTAATTGCTTCACATCCACATAAAAAAAAATAAAATCCACAAAAACAACAACAAAACACATTCAAGAAGTCCTTCCCAAAACAAAGAATGTCCATCTATAGATGATAGAGGCCATTGGCAAATTTGGCATCATTATTTGTACAATTAGCAAATAATTCTTAAACTTTCTTTTACTGCACACACTCTACATAGGAATGGAACTTAAACAAGATATGAGATTATGCCACCACCGTTTATTAGGAAATCCTTCCTTAGAGTTATCCTAAACCTATGAATAATATAATTTTTTATAATAATGAGAAACTATAGAGCCTCAACTGGAGCCATCTAATAGCAGTTCAATAAATATATATAAAATACCCGTAAGAGCCAGGCACATGCATACAATGATGGGAGTATTGTCTTAGTCTGTTTGGTGTTGCTATAACAGAATACCTGAAGCTGGGTATTGTATAAAGAAAAGAGGTTTATTTGGCTCCCAATTCTGGTGGTTGGAAAGTCCCGGATGAACAGCCACATCTGGTGAGGGCCTCACTGCTTTCTGGTAGTGGGCGTGTGCCAAGAGAAGAGACCAAACCTGAGAAGGAACAGCCCACTTTCACAGTAACCAATGCAGTCCCAAGAGAGCTAGAACTCACTCCCATGATATGGCATTAATCCATTATTGAGGAATCTGTCCGCATTACCAAAATACCTCTCACTAGGCCCCACCTCTCAACACTGCCACATTAGAGATCAAATTTCAACATGAGTTTTAACAGGGACAAATTGCATCCAAATCATAGCAAATATGCAGATGAAGACATTATTCTAGCCCACCAAGAAAAATGTATTCATAGCCATCAGGATAGAACACAGGGACGCAGGAAGGGGAACATCACACACTGGTGCCTGTCACTGGGTGGGGGGTTTAGGGGAGGGATAGCATTAGGAGAAGAAATACCTAATGTAGATAATGGGTTGATGGGTGCAGCAAACCACCACGGCATGTGTATACCTATGTAACAAACCTGCAGGTTCTGCACATGTATCCCAGAACTTAAAGTATAATTTAAAATAAAAGAAAAAGAAAGAGCAGAAAATAACAAATCTTGGGCCAGGATATGGGAAAATTAAAACTCGTGCATTGCTAGTAGAAACGTATAATGATGCAGCCCCTATGAAAATCAGTATGGTAATTCCTCAAAATATTAAACAGAATTATCATATGATGCAGCAATTTTACTTCAGGGTATATACCTAAGATAATTGAAAAGGACTCAAACAAATATTTCATAACCCCTTTGCTCATAGCACCATTATTCACAATAACCAAACAGTAGAAGAACCATAAGTGTCCATCAATGGAAAAATGGATAAACAAATGCGATACATACCTAAAGTGAAATATTATTCAGTCTCAGAGAAGAAGAAAATTCTGACACACTACAGTGTAGATGAACCTTGAGGACATTGTGTTAAGTGAAACAAAAGAGACAGAAAAGAACAGAAACTGTATGATTCTACTTACCTACGGTACCTAGAGTAATCAAATTTATAGAGACATGAAGTACAACAGTGGTTATCAGACAAAGAAAGGAGGGGAAATTGGGAGTTGTCATTTAATATGTATAGAGTTTCAGTTTGGGAAGATTTAAAAGTTGTGGAGATACATGCATGGTGGTAATAATTGCATAACAATATGTATGTTCTTAGTGCCACTAAACTGCAAACTTAAAAATGGTTGAAATGATAAATTGATGCTATTTAATTTAAAAATTTAAAATTTAAACTAAAAGGAACATTTAGTCTGCTATGGGAGAAAGACTTATGAACAAGCAATTATGTAACAGTCCAGTGACTGATGAGACAGAGATATACAGCATCATTGCTCTGCCCCACAGTCAGACTGCCTGTGCTAAATATGTTCCACAAGTAGTCATTTTACTTAAAGTCAGAAAATTCAAAAATCGTTTTGAAATAAGCTCCACTCAGCCCATTGTGATTCAGTCACTTGTACCCCTAGCCCTAGCAGTTCAAATTCAGATAACAAAAGTAGAAACATTTTCCAAAGCCACAGTCTAAAAGAGGGATTGAAAATATTTAGAAGATTGAAGTCCCCTCTGCGCGCGCGCGCGCACACACACACACACACACACACAGACACACCAATTCCCAGAGTAGGTAAAGCTTTCACGGGGTAGGGGATGAAGAGAAAGGAAACCAAAGGAACACAAGAGTTAAAGTCTAGACATTAAAGAATTGGCCTGGCTTTGTCAGACATGGATTATTAAACAGACTAGGGAGAAACAGGGAACAAATGAGAGCAAAGTCAGCGGCCAGATCAGGTGTTAGTGCTTGGAAATATTGCAGTCTTCATTAAATGATAACTGCACAGCACCTGCCCTGAAGCACTGCCTCTGTTGCCCTTCCCATTGACAGTAGGTAGGAGATTACCTATTGAAAGTCTAGTAGGAATGGTGCCTATATGCTTTCAAAACTTGTTTAACCTCCATCCTATCTACCATACATAGAATAATCTCCTTTTCAATGGTCCAGAACACTTGTATCTCTCTAGAAAAGAGAAAATGGCAGACCTCTGGGCAATAGATGGTGATCTGAGAAGGAAAGAAAACCCTTGCCTGGCCTAAGACACAATAGGTGGAACCAGTTCATGCTCTCCCATCAATCTGGGACAGTGTTGGGACAGAGATTAGCTTGCTTTTACAGTCAATAAAACATAATTAGAGATCTAAAGCGTCAAATACTAAAAGTTCAAGTATCACACATTAAAAATTCAGCAAAAATGTTATGGAGTTTAGAAAAACATGATAATTTTAACGATTAAATAGTGAAATCCATGTTAAGGCACTTCTGGACAGGAGAATTAAAAGATATTCCCCTCCCACATACACACACAAAGATAATATAACCAGGATCATGGGTGTGATTCCTATGACTCTTAGTTAGACATGTCTGTAAGCACAAAGTCTTAGGGCACAGAGGAGCTGGGGTCACAGTCAGGACTATAGTCAGTTGGAACAAATCAGTACAGAAATCTGGAGAAGGATCCACAGTGCATATCAAAACAAATCCCCTGAAACATTTTCAACCATCCTGCCCAAATTTAGCCTTAGAAGCTCTGGCCACAGACTTTCCTTTTCTGGAATCAGGAGGAAAAACAGAAAGAAATCAGGCTGGTATGTCTAGCTCCCTAAAACTCCAAACAAGAGTCACAGTCATGCAGCCTTGGTACCTCAATACTTTGCTCCTCAATGAAACAGGTTAGCTTAATGTAAGATAATGGAACACCCTTCACCTCTTGATTTTGTTGCATCATTAACTGAAATTATCCCTGGGCAAATATGTGTCCAATGTATTTCCTATTATTGGCATGTTACCCAGTAGACTCTACTTTCTCTGGATTCCAACTCTCTTAGCAATAACTTAATGGTAACATCACAATGTCTCACTGATTTTTAATGAGAGTCATCTTCATATGATTCTTCCTGAGTCCATTATTAATTCTTTTTCTTTTCTTGTGGCTGTTCTTTCCCTTCTCTGTACCTACTCCAAATTTTTAACTGTCTCATGATCCCAAATGAAAACAAATGACTAGAAAAAAAGTTTTGCTTGAGTAGATCTTTTCCTATATGAATACTAACTAGGGAGCAGCTCCTACTACCACCCAATTCTAAAAATATTTGGGATTGGTCTACTATATGTTGGCGCCACTCCACCAGTAGGATACTCTTACTGTTCAAGTACAAAAAGACATAATATTTTATAGTTTTGAAATAATGTTTGAATATATTTAAAAAACTATTGATGCCCAATGAGTTGGATCACGTAACAATCAAACATTTATTAGCTCTAGGTGAAAATGAATTTTGCATTAGAACTATTAACATTGTCCACCTATGAAAGCTATAGAGATTAAGCAAGGGACTGGGTACTCAGATTAATCAAGGAGTGTTTGCAATAGAAAAGTTTTCTCCCTCAAGAGTAACACTTATCTATGGATAATATGCAGTTAGTAGTTATTAAATACTGTGTCTGAGTATTTCTGCCCCTGAGTAGTTTGCAAATTTACAAGTCTTAGAAGATGGCTAATACTTTTTAATTTATTTTTAATAAAAATTATTTGCAGATCTTTACAGCTCAAAAGAGGCTAAGAATCTAAAGTCAATTCATAGGCAGTAAAAATGTGATAAAAATGAAAATATCCTAAATCATTTATAAAAAGTACAATATACATTGTTTCATATTATTTGTTTTTTAGAGACAGGGCCTCACACTGTGTCCAAATGTCCTTTTTTAATAAAGACATCAATAACATCAGATTAGGGCCCACCCTAATGACCTCACTTTAACTTGATTACTTCTGTAAATATCTACAAGTAAATTTCCAATAAGATCATATCCTTAGGTAGTTGTGAGGCTTAGGACTTCAACATAAGAATTTGGGTGAAGGGAGGCAGTTCAACACATAGTAAGTATTGGATTCCCCTAAAAAAATATATAATATTGAAATATTGAAATATATAATGTTTATGTATATATGTCATGTTTATATGTGTCATGTATATATACACACACATATATTTTATATATATATATATCAGCATGAACCTTAGGAATGTAGATAAAGCTCCATTTTGCAAATGTTTTATCTTAAAGCCTTGGCTATATTCCGCAAAGCATTTCTTTGTGTATCTTCAACAGAACCAAAGTGAAGGAGAATCACAATTAATTACTCTGAACCTGATGGTTTGCCTAAAATTTCTCTATTACTACCCAATTTGCCCCCAGCAATACCTTCCACAACCAGTGTCAAACAAAGGCTATTAAGACCCTTCTTCCTTTCTTCCTTCTCAACTTTCTTCAAACTTCATATTTACACATCAATTGATGGGTAATAGTTTAGACAGAAATTGACTTTTTAAATGTAATTTTGCTGTACTTTAAAAAGAAATTTACTTATTGCTATATACTATTTCCCACTCCATGTTGCCAAGGTGTTTAGATCATAGTAGGCTACATATATTATTTTATATAAAGTAACTGCTAATTGGTTTAACTGTTTGTAACCTAATATAATTCTTGCTTATACATAGGTATTTTGATATATTGTAGCAACATTTCAGAAATTAATTGGGGGTCCTTGGCATGATATAAAACACATTACAGTTTTTCTCCTTTAAGATAATAGAAAATAAACTTTGGTTAGCATTTCCATGAAGAACTTCTGATTTTTAAAAGTTGTTTACTGACGTTAAGAGGAAATGTCAATATTTCTTGACTACTGAGATGATAGAAATGTAGTAATTGAACTGTAATTTCATGAAACTGATTTTATGAAAACTCAGGTGGTGCTTTAAGCTTAGGCTAAGCTAAGCTTTTGTATTTGTGTACCTCAAAAATATGTCAACATATTTCAGTATATTTTTGATGTGCATAAATACAAAAGTGCCAAACATTTGGTAACACTAGTTACATGATGGCATTCAATATGGAAAGAGGGGAAGACAGGCAGTGTTTCATCAGTAAATGTTAGGTCACAGGGGACCTTAGGATCCAGGCTAAGGGGTTGAAAATTTACTGATAGGCAATAGAGGGTTATTTTTTTTTTTTAATGGGAAATCTAAAAAGTTTGCTTTGGTGATAGAAGAGGAGGTCAAAAACAAATAGATCTTGACCATTGTGGCTTCTTTGATATAGAAATGAGTTTAAAAGACTTGGTTAAAAATTCTCAGTTGCCCCCTACTGGTAAGGAAGAGGTGATACAGCACAGACGGCTGATTTGATAATTCCTGTGCAGCCGGAATGAAGCATGGAGGAAACCCTCGGAATGAAATAATGCCAAAAATACATTCAAGCTAAATTATCCCAACAGTTAAGAGCATTATTCTCTGAAAAGTGGCCAATATGCAATAAAAGTTCAGATGTAGGACTCAGAATGAGAACAGAGATTTCTTCAATGATTAGAGAATATCAGCTGAGTTGGGAACTTGTGGAGAAAGGGAAAATAGAAATCATCATTTTAAACACCTTCAAAAATCTGAAAATGGTTTGTAAATGTATTTATAGTCTTTCACTTCAATTGGCTTTCAAAATAAGCCAAGTTGGAAGCACTGCATTAGAGTGCAGTTCAAAATCCCTCCTAAGAACTGTGTACGTATAGCCATCACGAAGTATACTTATGAGGCAAATAAAGTTTATAATTTGAACTTTGAACAAGGGAGAACAAGATAAAACTCTGTTTCAATTTTTTAGAAAGAGCTTCACTGTTGTATTACGTCAGAAGATGAGTCCTCTGCAGCAACCCTCATGTTCTCTGACTGTATCTTCTCTCCTCTACTTCACCTTCCTCTTCCAAGATATTTTATTTAGAATAAAATATTACACAGAACAGGAATGGCTGAAAGTTCGGAGATGATGACGTGAGAGAGAAGCATTATATTATCCATCCCCCTGCAGCAAGTTTTCATCAATTGTTTCAGGCAATTTGCTAACCAGTGTTGAAAATAACCAGCTATGTGTTCATTTAGATCCGTCAGTCAATGCCTCTGTCCCTCAGTTTCCACATCTATAAGATGAAAAGGATGAAAAACGTGGTTTTTAATGTCCATTCCAACTGTAAATTCCAAAGCACCACTATGAATTGTAGAGCCGAATGTAAGTTGACCCTACCTCACCACCACCCATTCTACAGAACAGGAATTTGAAGCTTAGAAACTTCGTGTGTGTGTGTGTGTGTGTGTGTGTGTGTTTCCTTACAGCAGAAATTAAACTGGAATCAAGACTGTGTGCTTTATGCTTAGTCCTACTCAATTCTAATTCCTTTTTATCTGAAATAGAAAAGACAGCCTATATGTCAGAGAGGCAAGAGTTTGAATCTACACAAGTGACCAATTTTTCAAAACCGAATAATTTTTTTCCAGTCCTAATGATTTTTAAGCTTACATGTATTATTCTATGGTTCTAAGCATTTCTGCTATTTTTGTTCATTAATCAATTTAGTATTACATACATTATTTTAGGATTCTAGATCTCTTAAATAGACTTAAAATTCTTTTTACCTCTCAAATATACCCACCTTTATACTTCTACTCTTCACCTTAACAAAATTATCCACTTTCTCTCACATATACTATTTTGATCTTTTGTTTCTTAATTTAAAATCAACAAATGTAATGCTTGTGAAAGTTAAATTTGCCAAAGATATTACAATATAATCATTAAGTTAAAAAAAGTTTCAATAGGTAAGACTGTTTCCAAATGCAGAAGTATGTGTGGGGGACATTGGAGGAAGGAAACGGGTGATAGAATAACATAGAACAAATGATTTTACAAGGAGGTGTCTATAGAAATACAGAAACCTTGTGATAGTTTGCTCAGAATAATGGATTCCAGCTTCATCCATGTCCCTACAAAGGACATGAACTCATCCTTTTTTATGGCTGCATAGTATTCCATGGCATATATGTGCCACATTTTCTTAATCCAGACTATCATTGATGGACATTTAGGTTGGTTCCACGTCTTTCCTACTGTGAACAGTGCCGCAATAAACATATGTGTGCATGTGTCTTTATAGCAGCATGATTTATAATCCTTTGGGTATATACCCAGCAATGGGATTACTGGGTCAAAAGGTATTTCTAGTTCTAGATCCTTGAGGAATTGCCACACTGTCTTCCACAATGGTTGGACTAGCAAGGACAAAAAACCAAACACCGCATGTTCTCACTCATAGGTGGGCATTGAACAATGAGAACACTTGGACACAGGGTGGAGAACATCACGCATCAGGGCCTGTCATGGGATGGGGTGGGGGGGGGAGGGATAGCATTAGGAGAAATACCTAATGTAAATGATGAGTTAATGGGTGCAGCACACCAACATGGCACATGTGTACATATATAACAAATCTGCACGTTGTGCACATGTACCCTAGAACTTAAAGTATAATTTTAAAAATAATAATAAAAATAAATTTAAAAATTAAAAAAAGAAATACAGAAAGCAAAATTACAGGCATCTGTGGTAATAAGCTAGCTAGATGGTACAATGTTCAGCTATCATTTTTACCAAGGCAACATTCAATTCCTCTTCTGAAAACAGTACCACATTTTCATCGGAATAACTCTTCCCTCCTTCGTTCTTAGTCTATGGAGTTAAAAAAGTCCATGGTAACTCTTATGTGTCAGGTCTGGCCAATTACAACACTGCATCCTTCACCACACAAGGGGTGATCCCAAGATGAGCATGTAACTCAAGACAAAGTGAAGTGTTAAATCTCTATTTTTGCCTCAATTCCACAACTTATCTAAGTCTATTATTGTTTGAGTTGCTTAAAGTTACTTAGTTCATTTTTTCTCCTTTGAAAAGACTTTACAATCTGTATCACCTGTTTAGTTAAATCATTCTGAGGATAAAATGCATAAACACACAACTTATGAAAATGTTTCTAAGCAGGATACGTTACAAAAACATATCCAATTATAGTATGTATAACTGGAATCACAAAATACATGCCCAACATATATTATGCCATTATAGAAATACAGTCTAAATGTGCTCCATAAGTCAAAATGCAAAATATGAACAAAAGGTGATGGTGATAATATCTCAGCAAGTTTGCTTCTAAGCACCAGGACATGAGTATACTGAAATTGAAGAAAAATTTTTATTATCTGAGCCTATTCGTTTATTTAGTTTTTCAAGGATTTATTGAACACCACTATGTGTCAAGCACTCATTTGGGTGCACATGAAGGCAACATTGAAGACATAGATAATATAGATAGATATAGATGATATAGATAGATATAGATACAGACAGATGGTATAGTAGATGACATAGATATAGAGTAGCGAAAAGGAAAAAATGTTATTTAACACAGACACATCTCTTTTATCACATATGCAAAAGTAAGCAGGATCTAAAAGGTTATAGCTACTTCTACCTTCCATAGAAAATTATATTAGGGAAAGAAATCCTTGAATAAAAATCTTAATTGGGCAATCATAAAAGGAAATGTCTTAATTTCAAAGTTCCTATTGATGGTTTTTACTGGTATATGATTGAGTCTTCAAGAGAGATCTCTTTGTTGATCAAAATACTTTAAACAATTCGAAGATATAACAAGGTGAGGTTAGGATCATCACAGTAAGAGCCACTCTGAAATGGTGCTCATTGTGTGGCAGGCACTTGTTTAAGCCCTGCACTACTATAACTCTTTTTGTGTACACAACGACCCTCTGGGAAAGAGGTATTATGATCATTCTTACTACATTGAGTAACCATAGGCATCGTCATTCCATAGCATTCTTGTTTTTAACCAGTACTTTGGGTGGCCTGTTTACAGATGACATGATCATTTATGTAGACAATCCTAAAGACTCAACAAAAAAAGAACCTATTATGATGAATAAATTCAGTAAAATTGCAGGACAAAAAATTAACATACATGTTTAGTCATGTTTCTAAACACAGACAACAAACTATTATTTTAAAAAAATTAACGTGGCTGGGCACAGTGGCTCACGCCTGTAATCAGCACTTTGGGAGGGTGACGCGGGCAGATCGCCCGAGGTCAGGAGTTCGAGAGCAGTCTGGCCAACATGGTGAAACTTTACCTCTACTAAAAACACACACACAAAAATTAGCCAGCCATGGTGGCACTGTAGTCCCAACTACTAAGGAGGCTAAGCAGGAGAATCACTTGAACCTGGGAGGCGGAGTTTGCAGTCAGCTGATCTCATACACTCCAACCTAGGTGGCAGAGTGATACTCCGTTTCAAAAATATATACATAAAAAATTTATAAAACAAAAAATAAAAAAGTAAGGTACAATCCCATTCACAATAGCAACAAAAACAATAACATACTTAGGAATAAACCTAACCAAAGAGGTAAAAGACTTGTACTTTGAAAATTACAAAACACTGTGATAGAAATAAGACAGACATAAGTGAAAGACATTGGCCAGGAATGGTGGCTCACACCTGTAATCCCAGCACTTTGGGAGGCCGAAGGGGGTGGATCATTTGAGGTCAAGAGTTCAAGACCAGCCTGGCCAATATGGTGAAACTTCGTCTCTACTAAAAATACAACAAAATGAGCCGGGCATGGTGGCCCATGCCTGTAGCCCCAGCTACTCAGGAAGGTGAGAGAGGAGGATCATTTGAACCTGGGAAGTGGAGCTTGCAGTGAGCTGAGATGGTACCACTGCACTCCACCCTGGGTGACACAGCAAGACTCCGTCTCAATGAATGAATGAATGAATAAATGAATAAAGGAAAGACATAATGGTTTCATGGATTTGAAGAATTTATATTGTTAAAATTTTTGTACTACCCAAATTGATCTAGAGAGCCAATGCAGTTCCTACCAAAATTCCAATGACATTGTTTACAGAAATACAAAAACAATCCTAAAACTGATATGGAAGCACAAAAGAGTCTTAATAGCCAAAACAATTTCTAATAAGAAGAGCAAAGCTGAAAGCATCACACTTTCTGATTTCTAAATGTATTGCAAAGCTATGGTAACCAAAACAATATGCTATGGCATAAAATCAGACATAAATCACTGAAACAGAATGGAGACCTCAGAAATAAGAACATACATTTACAGTCAATTGATTTTTGACAAAGATGCCAAGAATACACAATGGGGGAAAGATGGTCTCGTCAATAAATGGTTATGGGAAAACTCAATATCCACATGCAGAAGAATGAAACTGAATCCTTATGACACTATGTACAAAAATTAACTTGAAATAGAGTAAGTACTTAAAACAACTAGAAGAAAACATAGGGGAAAACCTTTTGTCATTTTTTTGTCATTGGTCTTGGCAATGATTTTTTGGATATGACACAGAAACACAGGCAACAAAAGCAAACAAGAAAATTAGATTGCATCAAACTAAAAATCTTATGCAGAGCAAGGAAAACAATCAGTAAAATGAAAGGCAACCTATGGAATTAGAGAAAATATTTGCAAACCGTATATTCAATAAGGAATATTCAAAATATCTAAAACAAATATTTCAATATCTCAAAAACAAGTAACACAATGAAAACTGAACTCAGGAACTGAAAAGATATTTTTCTTTTTTAACATTTCAACTTTTAAGTTAGATACAAGGGGTACATGTACAGGTTTGTTAGATGGATAATTTGTGTGATGCGGAGGTTTGGGGTATAGATCCCATGAGGCAGATAGTAAGCATAGA
Organism: Theropithecus gelada; assembly: GCF_003255815.1. NCBI lineage: Eukaryota > Metazoa > Chordata > Mammalia > Primates > Cercopithecidae > Theropithecus > Theropithecus gelada. The sequence goes on along the minus strand of NC_037673.1, from coordinate 41,678,402 downwards.
GCTCAGTAGGTCATTTTTCCACCCATGTCCCCCACCACCCTCATCCCTCTAGTTGTCCACAGTGTTCCCTTATTTATGTCAATATGTACTCAACATATAGCTCCCACTTATAAATGAGAACATGTGATATTTAGTTTCCTGTTCTTGCATTAACTGACTTAGAATATGGCCTCTAGCTGCACCCGTGTTGCTGCAAGGACATGATTTCACTCTTTCTTATGGCTACCGTTTGTTGGCTGCCTGTATGTCTCCTTTTAAGTAGTGTTTGCTCATATCCTTTGCCAATTTTTTAATAGGGTTATTTGCTTTTTGCTTGTTGATTTGTTTAAGTTCCTTATAGATTCTGGGTATTAGACTTTTTTTGGATGCATAGTTTGTGAATATTTTCTCCCATTATGTAGGCTCCCTGTTTAGTGATGGTTTCTCTAGCTGTGCTGAAGCTCTTTAGTTTAGTTCCCACTTGTCATTTTTTGGTTTTGTTGTGAATGCTTTTGGGAACTTAGTAAAAAATTATTTGCCAAGGCCAATGTCAAGAAGAGTATTTCCTAGGTCTTCTTCTAGGACTTTTATAGTTTGAGGTTTTACATTTAAATATTTAATCCATCTTGAGTTAATTTTTATATGGTGAAAAGTAAGGGTCCAGTTTCATTCTTCTGCATATGGCTAGACAGTTATCCTAGCACCATTTATTGAATAAGGAGTACTTTCACCATTGCTTGTTTTTGTCAGCCTTGTGAAAGGTCAGATGGTTTTAGGTGTGTGGCTTTCTTTCTGAGTTTTGAGAACTGAATAGACATTTTTCTAAAGAAGACATACAAATGGCCAACTATTATATGAAGAAGTGTTCAATATCACTAATCATCACGGAAATACAAATCAAAACCACGTTAAGATATCACCTTATACCTGTTAGAATAGCAATTATCACAAAAGATAACAAGTATAAGGATGTGAAGAAAAGAGAACACTTGTACATGTTAGTGGAAATGTAAATTGGTACAGCCATTATGGAAAACAGAATGTAAGTTCCTCAAAAAGTTAAAACTACACTACCATAAGTTCCAACAATGCCATTTCTATTTATATCCAAATGAAATGAAATCAGTATCTTAAAGAGATATCTGTGCCTCATCCCTTCTCCATGTTCATTTTAGCATAATTAACAATAGCCAAGATGTATAATCAACATAGGTGCCCATCAACAAATAAATGGATAAAGCAAGTGTAGACTATTATTATTTAGTGAAATGTTATTCAGCCTTAAAAAAGAAGTAAATTCTGCCATTTGTGACAACATGTATGAACCTAGAGAGATTTTGCTAAGTGAAATAAGTCAGAAACAGAAAGATAAATGCTGCATGATATCACTTATATAGAGAATCTAAAATAGTCAAATTCTTAAAAGCAGAGAGTATAATGATGGCTGCTAGGGCCTGGGGAGATGAGGAAAATGGGGAAATGTTGGATACTGTGATGGTTAATAGTGAGTGTCAACTTGATTGGCTTGAAGGATGCAAAGTATTGATCCTGGGTGTGTCTGTGAGGGTGTTACCAAAGGAGATTAACATTTGAGTCAGTGGGATGGGGAAGGCAGACCCACTCTTAATCTGTGTAGGCAGCATCTAATTAGCTTCCAGTGAATATAAAGCAGGTGGAAAAATGTGAAAAGATGAGACTGGCTGAGCCTCCCAGCCTACATCTTTCTTCCATGCTGGATGATTCCTGCCCTCTAACATTGGACTCTGAGTTCTTCAGTTTTGGAAATTGGACTAGCTCCCCTTGCTCCTCAGCTTGCAGACAGCCTGTTGTTGGACCTTGTGATCATGTGGCTTAATGTTTAATAAACTACTATACACACACACACACACACACACACACACACACACACACACACACATATATATACATATATATGTTATATATCACTATCTCACCCATTAATTCTGTCCCTCTAGAGTACCCTAATGAATAAATACATCTTTCAGTACCAGGAGTGGTTCTAGAGGAACAGAATATTAAGGATGAAGTTCTTTCACTGGTTTTGGGGTTTCTGGAGTTGGCTGCTTAATATTATTAGACCCAAATATGCTAATGTCTCTGCTTCTAATAGTATGGAGAACACTGAGAGTCCTTGGGATTAACTGTTTAGAGAGTTATGCAAAATAAATGCATTTGACACTCCTGATTCACCACCTGTGAGAGGCAATGAGTTTAGCACTTTTATATATAATATCTTTGACCATATGTGGTCCATATGTGGTCTATATGTGAACTAAGGAACATAATGAAGCTGGATAGCTGCTCCTAAGTTCAGTGGAGAAAGTGAGGAAAGAAAACTGACTCCCGGCTTCAGAAGCAGATACTGAGCCTCAAATCTTCTGAGATTGCCCTGAGTGAGAGTCTTACCTCCTGTACAGAGAGAGAGCTGAAATAGTGAGATTCTTACCTCCTATATACAGAGAGAGAGCTGAAAAGCTCTTATCATGTGAGTGACTGACCTGTAAAGAAAGATGTATGCACAATTTCGCCAGGTGTCTACTGTTAAAGTGAGGGCATTGATTGGAAAAGAATGGAACCCTGCCACTTGGAATGGGAATGCCTGAGAGGACCCTCCTGAAGCTGGGGACACTGAGTTTGTAAACTCTGATGAACATATTTTGGCAAAAAAACAGCTTCCCCATCTCCAGTAGTGACAACGTCCCCTCCCAACCCATGCTGCCATCAGCCTTTCCACATTTGTCTGAGGAGATAAACCCTGCACTGCCTGAGGAAAGAGTGATGGCCTCCCCTGAGGAAGTTGCCAGGCAAGATAATGTTGATTCTCCTCAGGAGCCATCCCAAACACCCATGTTTGCTTCTAGACTTATAACTAGGCTAAAGTCCCAGCAGGCTGCTAGAGGTGAGGTTGAGAGTGTGACCCATGAGGAGGTGTGCTACACTCGAAAGGAACTGCTTGAGTTTTTTAATTTATATAAGCAAAAATCTGGAGAACAGACATGAGAATGGATATTAAGGGTATGAGATAATTGTGGAAGGAGCATATTGTTGGACCAGGCTGAATTTACTGATTTGGGCCTACTAAGTAGGGACTCTGCATTTAATGTTTCAGCTCATGAAGTTACTAAATGTTCTAATAATTTATTTGCTGGGTTAACTGAAAAATGGATTAAAATATGACTCACTGAGCTAGCTGGAAATGCCTGATCTCCCTTGGTTTAATGTAGAGGAAGGGATCCTAAGACTTAGGGAGATTGGATGATGGAGTGGATTAGTGACTTTAGACCTACTCCTCACAGCTGGGAGGGTTCAGGAGATATACCCTTAACCAATGCCTTTTGAAATAGATTTTTGAGGGCAGCACCTGTATCTTTGAGGGCCCCTGTAATTGCTCTTCTCTGTATATCAGATCTAATGGTGGGAACCACAGTCACTCAACTACAAAATTTAAATACAATGAGAATAATTGGATCACGAGATGTCAGGGACCAAGTGGCGGCACTCAATCATCAAAGAAAAGGTAGACATAGCTACCATAATGGACACCAGAGGCAAAGTGACAATCAGAATAGTCTGACTCATGTAGTGCTTTGGCATTGGCTAATTAATTACAATGTTCCTAGAAGTGAAATTGATAGGGAGCCTGCTGCATCCCTACTTAAGTTGTATAAGCAGAAAATTTCTAGGTCAAGTGGATGAAAGACTAAATTGAATTATAAAAACAGAGGATCATGGCCCCTCAATTAATTTCTAGACTTGAGCCAGTTTGTACACCTAGAACCCCTTGAATGAAGGGGAAGTTGGGTCCCCTTGAGGAAGGACCCCACTACACTACCAACAATTTATGTTGTTAATCTTTCTCCCATTCTTCCCCAAAGAGACCTCCCAGCCTTTTACCAGGGTAATTGTGCACTGGGGAAAGGGAAATGATCTGACATTTTAGGGAGTACTGGACACTGGCTCTGAGTTGACATTCATTCCAGGGGACCCTAAATGTCATTGTGGTCCTCCAGTTAAAGTAGGTGCTTATGGAGGTCAGGTAATTAATGAAGTTTTAGCTCAGGTCCAACTTACAGTGGGCCCAGTGTGTCCCCAGATTCATCCTGTGGTTTTTACCACAGTGCCAGAATGCATAATTGGCATAGACATCCTTAGCAGTTGACAAAACCCCCACATTGGCTCCCTGACTGGTAGGGTGAGGGCTATTATGGTGAGATAGGCTGAATGAAAGCTATTGGAGCTGCCTCTACCTAGAAAAATAGTAACTCAGAAACAATATCCCATCACTGGAGGGATTGTGGAGATTAGTGCCACCATCAAGGACTTGAAAGGCACAGGGATAGTGATTCTCACCTCATATCATTCAACTCTCCCATTTGGCCTGTGCAGAAAAGAGATGGATCATGGAGAATAACAGTGAATTATCACAAGCTTTACCAAGTGGTGACTCCAATTGCAGCTGCTGTATCCGATATGGTTTCATTGCTTGAGCAAATTAACACATCTCCTGATAACTGGTATGCAGCCATTAACTTGGCAAATGCCTTTTTCTCCATTCCTGTCCGTAAGGCCCACCAGAAGCAATTTGCTTCCCACTGGCAATGCCAGCAATATACATTTACTCTCCTACCTGAGATGTTTATCAACTCTCCAGCTTTGTGTCATAATCTTATTCAGAGAAAACTTGATCACTTTTCATTTCCACAAGATGTCACACTGGTCCATTACATTGACATTGTGCTGATTGGATCCAGTGAGCAAGAAGTAGCAAACATACTGGACTTATTGCTGAGACATTTGTGTGCCAGAGGATGGGAAATAAATCTGACTAAAATTCAGGGGCCTTCTACCTCAATAAAATTTCTAGGGGTCCAGTGGTCTGGGGCCTGTTGAGATTCTCTTTCTAGGGTGAAGGATAAGTTACTGCATTTGGCCTCTCCTACAACCAAGAGAAAACCAAGAAAGATGCACAATGCCTAGTGGATCTATTTGAATTTTGGAGGCAACACATTCCTCAAGTGGTGTGTGTTATTCTGGCCCATTTCTCGAGTGACCCGAAAGGCTGCCAGTTTTCAATGGGGTCTAGAACAGGAGAAGACTGCAACAGGTCCAGGCTGCTATGCAAGCTGCTCTGGCACTTGGGCCATCTGACGGAGCTGATCCAATGGTGCTTGAGGTCTCAGTGGCAAATAGAGATGCTGTCTGGAGTCTTTGCAGGCCCCCATAGGCAAATCATAGTGGAGGCCTCTAGGATTTTGAAGCAAGGCCCTGCCATCTTTTGCAGATAATTACTCTCCTTTTGAGTGACAGCTGTTGGCCTGTTACTGGGCTCTGGTGGAAACTGAATGTTTGACTATGGATCATCAAGTCACCATGTGACCTGAACTGCCTGTCATGAACTGGGTGCTTTCTGACTCATCTAGCCATAAAGAGGGTCTTGCACAGCAGCATTCCATCATCAAATGGAAGTGGTATATATGTGATCAGGTTCGAGCAGGTCCTGAAGGCACAAGTAAGTTACATGAGGAAGTGGCTCAAATGCCCATGGTCTCCACTCCTGCCACCCTGCCTTCTCTCCCCTAGCCTGCACTGATTGCCTCATGGGGAGTTCCCTGTGATCAGTTGACAGTGGAAGAGAAGACTAGGGCCTGGTTCACAGATGGTTCTGCAGGATATGCAGGCACCACCCGAAAGTGAACAACTGCAGCACTACAGCTCCTTTCTAGGACATCCCTGAAGGACAGTGGTGAAGGGAAATCTTCCCAGTGGGCAGAACTTCAAGCAATGCAACTGGTTGTGCACTTTGCATAGAAAGAGAAATGGGCAAATGTGTGATTATATACTGATTAATCTGTAGGGCTGTAGGGAATGGTTTGGCTGGATGATCAGGGACTTGGAAAAAGCATGATTGGAAAATTGGCGACAAACAAATTTGGGGAAGAGGTATGTGGATCGACCTCTCTCGGTGGTCAAAAACTGTGAAGTGCTCACCAATGGGTGACCTCAGCAGAGGAGGATTTTAATAATCAAGTGGATGGGATGACCTGTTCTGTGAATACCACTCAGCCTCTTTCCCCAGACACTCCTGTCATCACCTAATGGGCCCATGAACAAAGTGGCCATGGTGACAGGGACAGAGGTTGCACATGGGCTCAGCAACAAGGATTTCCACTTACCAAGGCTGACCTGGCTATGGCCACTGCTGAGTGCCTGATTTGCCAGCAGCAGAGACCAACACTGAGTCCTTGATATTGCACCATTTCTCAGGGTGATCAGCCAGCTACCTAGTGGCAGCTTGATTATATTAGACCTCTTCCATCATAGAAAGGGCAGAGGTTTATCCTCTTTGGAAGATACACTTACTCCAGGGATGGGTTTGCCTATCCTGCATGCAATGTTTCTGCCAAGACTACCACCCATGGACTCACGGAATTCCTTATTCACTGTCACAGTATCCCACACAGAATTGCCTCTGACCAAGACACTCACTTTACGGCTAAAGAAGTGTGGCAGTGGGCTCATGCTCATGGAATTGGTCTTACCATGTTTCTTACTGGTCTTACCATGTTTCTTATCATCCTGGAGCAGCTAGACTGATAGAATGGTGAAATGCCCTTTTAAAGTTATAATTACAGTGCCAACTAGTTGACAGTACTTTGCAGGGCTTGGGAAAAGTTCTCTAGGAGGCCATGTATGCTCTGAATCAGTGCCCAGTATATGGTACTGTTTCTTCCTTGGCCAGGATTCATGGGCCCAGGAATCAAGGGGTGGAAATGGAAGTGGCACCACTCACCATCACCCCTAGTGATGGTGCAAAATTTTTGCTTCCCGTTACCACATTACATTCTGATGGCCTAGAGTCTTAGTTCCAGAGGGAGGAACGCTGCCACCAGGAGACACAACAATGATTCTTAACTGGAAGTTAAGATTGCCACCTGGACATTTTGGGCTCCTCCTACCTTTAAGTCAACAGGATAAGAAGGGAGTTACAGTGCTGACTGGGGTGATTGACCTGGACTATCAAGATGAAATCAGTCTACTACTCCACAACACAAGGCGTTACAGTGTCTCTTAGTATTACCATGCCCTGTGATGAAGGTCAAAGGGAAACTACAACAGCCCAATCCAGGTAGGGCTACAAATGGCCCAGACCCTTCAGGAATGAAGGTTTGGGTCACTCCACCAGGAAAAAAACCATGACCTGCTGAGGTGCTTGCTAAAGGCAAAGGGAATACAGAATGGGTAGTAGAAGAAGGTAGTCATCAATACCAGCTACGACCACGTAACCAACTGCAGAAACAAGGACTGTAATTGTCATGAGTATTTCCTCCTTCTTTTGTTAAAAACATGTTTGTGCGTGTATACACTTGTACTAAGGAAACATCTTCATTTTATTCTTTTTTCTTTATCATGTGACATAAGACTTTTTGAATTCATATCAGCATTTTAGTATTGTTAGCTTTATGTAATAGTCTGGGGATTGGTGCATTTCCAGTTGTACAAAGGATAGTTGTATTATGTTAGGCATAATTATGACCTTATTATTGTCCTTACTTGAAGATTATGTATGATCTCAGGAGATGTGTATGGGTTTAAGTTGACTAGGAGTGGACTTGTGATGGTTAATTCTGAGCATCAACTTGATTGAAGGATACAAAGTACTGATCCTGGGTATGCCTGTGAGGTTGTTGCCAAAGGAGATTAACATTTGAGTCAATGGGCTGGGGAAGTCAGACCCACCCTTAATCTGTGTGGGCACCATCTTATCAGCTGCCAGAAAATATAAAACAGCCAGAGAAATGTGAAAAGACTAGACCAGCTTAGCCTCCTAGCCTACACCTTTCTCCCATGCTAGATGCTTCTTGTCCTTAAACATCAGACTCCAAGTTCTTCAGTTTTGGAACTTGAACTGGCTCTCCTTGCTCCTCAGCTTGCACATGGCCTGTTGTGGGAACTTGTGATCATGTGAATTAATACTTAATAAATGCCCCTTTATATACATATATATAACAAGATATATACACACACATGTGTGTACATATACATATACATATATGCATATATGTATATATGTTATATAACATACAACATACATACATAATGACATATATACATTATGTAATATATATAACATTATATATATATGTATATGTATCTATTAGTATATATATCTATTAGTTCTGTTCCTCTTGAGAACCCTAATATGGTACAAAGGTTCAGTTATATGGGATGAATAAGTCCTGAATATCTAATGTAAGCAAGGTAACTATAATTAACACTGAATTATATAATTGAAATTTGCTAAGAAAGTTGATCATAAGTTTTCTTACCACAAAAAAATGTAACTATGTGAGATGATGCATATGCTTAATAACTTGATTTCAGTAATCATTCCACAAAGTTTTTGTGTATCAGAACACTATCTTCTACACTTTAACTACATGTAACTCTTATTTGTCAAATATATATCAGTAAATCTGGGAAAAATTTTAAGTACTTCATGCAGAAATATAAAAAGGGAAAAAAGTTGCAACACAGCTGTATAAGAAAATATTATCAAGCTTCATGAAGAAAGGTTTTGTATATTTTGTTCATTGCCTTATGCTTGTCACCTGATAAGTAGTAGATACTCAACAAATACTTGTTAAATGAATTTATGAAGGATAGAAGGTACTGTAGTCACTAAAACTAATACTACTAAGTAATATGTCTATTAAAAAGGGATTACAATATGTTTTTACATTTAAAAGAAAATTAAAAAGTAGCGTTTATAATGTGATCACAATTTTCTCCTCTCAATTTTATCGTTCTCCACTTAAAAGAGCATAACTTACAGTTGAACAATGCATTTATTTCTTAAAAATCAGCATACAAAACATTTAGAAGCTAATAGAATACTATAACTAGAAGTCTTCAAATCTGGCAGTAGAAAGAATAAGGCAGCATACTTGCTGAAAAGATTTTAACTCAATTTTTAAATTACAGAAATCACTTATTTGATGAAGACTCTTCAAGATTCCTAATCAATTGCAAGCATATTTTTAAAAAGGAAAAAATTCCAGAACACTTTTACATAATATTTCAAATCTGAAAATATCTCCCCAATGAAATAACCTGCCATTGTAATTTCTTTAGGTAAACTTTTTGATTGACTGTCTTATCAATAAAATAGCTTTCTAAAGACCATTGCTGTCCCCAAACAGTCTACCAACGTTTGCCTTCAAAAATAGAACTCAGAAACGTTAGCTCTGGGATTATAAGTTTGGATAAGGGACCTCACTCTACTTCTTCTGTGCTTCTCCATTTTTCTTTGTAGCAATGGAAGGTAAGGGTAAAAAACTGTTTGGGTTCATGAAGATTCCCAACAGAAAAAATTTATTTTTAAGATTCCTAATAAGCCACACCAGACCCTTGATTTTAGCCCCAAAGTCCTCTGATCCACTAAATGTTTATAAACCATCATTGTTCATGTACTTCAAATAAACAAAGACTTTATACTTAATTTCATAAGTAAGGTTTGGATTGACTGCTTACACTATTATTAGTTTTAATAAAACAACTAGTAATGTGTACTACATTCCAGTAGTATAAAAAGAGCTAGAGAAAATCTAAATAAACCAGTGTGTTATTTATTATATAAGAGTACAGATGTTTCTTCCTAAGAGGAAATAGAAGATGAAGGAATATATACTTTTTTTTTTTTTTTTTTTTTTTTTTGAGACGGAGTCTCGCTCTGTCGCCCAGGCTGGAGTGCAGTGGCCGGATCTCGGCTCACCACAACGTCCGCCTCCCGGGTTCAAGCAATTCTCCTGCTTCAGCCTTCCGAGTAGCCGGGATTACAGGCATGCGCCACCACGCACGGCTAATTTTGTATTTTTAGTAGAGATGGTGTTTCTCCATGTTGGTCAGTCTGGTCTCAAACTCCCGACCTCCGGTGATCCGCCCTCCCTGGCCTCCCAAAGTGCTGGGATTACAGGTGTGAGCCACCACGCCTGGTCGGAAGGTATATAAATACTTAAGGCACAAAAAGTTGAGGAAAATCAAGCAGTATATATTCTTAAATGCCTCTACAGATTAGGAGATAAAATCACCTTCTGTGAGTTAAAAGGCAGAGCTGGAGTTAAGGATTTTAGGAGGGAGCAAAAAATTTTACAATAGTGGACATATACCAGAGTCCAACAGAAATGTATACCAGAATTATTGAGTAGCACTGAAGACCCATTTGAGTTTGATAGCAGGACTCTGAAGAGACAAATCAGCATGGCTTGGTTATTTCTCAACCAATGTTTAGGAGCCTAGAAAGGAAATCAAGGAATGTATTTGGGGTAAGTTAATCAGGCTTACGCTTTCACAAAAAGACCTCACAAGATTAAGCAGGGAAAAGACCAGTAATTTCTGAGGAGGATATCATCAGCCTAGTTTTAGGTTAGGAGTAGATTCAAGGTTTAACAGAACACAGCCAGGAAATTGGGAGAACATAATTGGATAATCAACTGCCACTTTGGTAGGAATAAGAAAGTTGGTGGACAGTAAATAGGTTGTGGTTGATATTACAAAGTTTATGGTTTAAAATTCTGAAGAAGAATTTTAGTGATGCTCAGCCCCGGGGTATCATCATGGAAGGCTTATTTTGATTAAATGGTCAGCAGGTTAGTAGAGGGTGGGGATATGGATATAAGAGTGAGATAGAGAAAGGGATGTTAACGTGAATGTTGACTCACCCTGGATAGTGATGAGGCAGAACCTGATATTCTAAGCAACCTATCATATTTAATTAACCTAGACTTTGGCTTTTGTCCTTAAGATGTGGCAGAATAACGTTCATGACAATGAGGATGAGAAAGGGCAATATAAATGTAGACTACGAAAGGGAAGGAGTTTTATTCAGCGGTGGGAGCAGAAAATGCATATTCTTTGGTAGTGAGGAGCAAGAACTTCTTCCATAAAAGTTCAAAGTTACCTGGCCTAATATTAAAATTAGTAAGTCCAAAGCCAAGAAAATAAATAGTAGCTGTTAAGACATTTTTTTTTTTTATTTTTGCTTTACGTTTCCTCTCTGCTTCTCTTTCCATGGTCTAATAAAAATGCTATTAAAGTAATATTATTACCCAGCTTAGATAAAAAATAGAAAACTATCTACAATGCTGTCCAAAATGATAATAACTAAAATTTGCAATTATAAGAGTTTTAGGGAATTGGTATTATTCCTGGAGCATTAGTCAGACATTGAGGGAGTTCCCTGGTTAACTCCTACATTTTAGATCTTAGCTCAAACATTTTTTTCTCAGAGAAGTCTTTTCTGAAATTCCCACCACCAATATTTTTTCATAGCAGTCATCACTGTTGTTCTATTACATTGTTTGAACTTCGATGAATGTGTCCCCCCATCCACCATATGAATACACAATAGACTGTAAATTCCGTAAAGCGATGACTGTGAATCCTTTATTCTGTATAGGCTCAATATCTGATAGATTGCCCACCACAATGAACTGTTTTTTGAGTGAATTACTGAATTGCATGTGTCTAAATTTCCTTAGGATTCTAAACCAGGCAGTATTCCAAAGTTTTAACATTCAGTTTTAGTGCATGGGTTACATAGGATCTCAAACATGCAATCATTGAATGAGTCAAAAGATCAAATGAGATTCATTGAAATCAGAAACTTATCTGTGTGAGGTGTAAAATTATTTAGTAATATACTAAAATTATGAATGTAGCTTTATGATGATGGTATTACTGCACAAATTAAGGGAAGGACTCAAGATGCACCCCAGGTCTAAATCCTACTTCACAGATTACTATCAGAACCTACTAGGTCCCTCTAAAATCGATGTGCATCCACCAGGCATATATTCGGTCCCTGCCCTATTTCCCCTCCCCTAGTTTTGGCGAAACTGTTGCAAAATCTTTTTTTTTTTTTTTTTTTTTTTTTTTTTTGAGACCGAGTCTGGCTCTGTGACCCAGGCTGGAGTGCAGTGACGCAATCTCAGCTCACTGCAAGCTCCAGCTCCCGGGTTCACGTCATTCTCCTGCCTCAGCCTCCCGAGTAGCTGGGACTACAGGTGCCTGCCACCACGCCCGGCTAATTTTTTGTATTTTTAGTAGAGATGGGGTTTCACCTTGTTAGCCAGGATGGTCTCGATCTCCTGACCCCATGATCCGCCCGTCTCGGCCTCCCAAAGTGCTGGGATTACAGGCTTGAGCCACCGCGCCCGGCCTGTTGCAAAATCTTAAACTGCTAAATAGACCCAGAAGTCAGGTAGCCAATAGATATGCTTCCTAATTATAAGCATTTAATTAGTAATCTTTGGTCTGAATCTAAGGTGGAATGTTTGAACTAGGATGAATGAGGAGCAGATGATAGGGTTGGCAGCGGGGAGCTGTTTTGAGATGATACTTCTTGAATTAGCAAATCATTACATGGTAGACATCTTTGACTTGAGCAATTCAACAAATATAATAAAGAAATAACAGTAAGCATATAGAGCACCTGACTACTGCTGATCTTTTAATTGGGTGCACACACTCATCTTCAAACTGTTCAATTGGATCTGCAATAATATTTCAAGACAAATATATTTTAATGTATACAAATGGAGTTTTAAAATAAATTACACTAATAACTTTGCAACTTAATGCTTTTTCTCATCTTTCTCTATAGTAACTTGCTAAGATCGTAAAGGAATATAGTTATTATTTTTATCATAAAATAATTTAGATTGCTAAGTTCTATGCTAAGTTCTGAATTAACAGTCATTTTGGCTTTAAAATGCCACTGTAAACTTAATTACATTAATTATACATATATGTTTACTTACATAGAAATTAGTCACCCCTTGACTGCTGACATTTGAATCTACTTTTTCATAATCATTTCTTATTAAGTATATCAATGATAATATCTAATTAATTTACAAGCTACCCTGCTAAGGCAAACTGAAAATTCTTTAGGGTAAAAGGGATATATCAGGTTCACTGGTATTGTGTTCACTATTAACATCATTGTGGCCTTTTTTTCCTTAAACATTGAACTTATTCAACTGTGATCAGAAATTATGCCCCAAATGATTTCAATTATTTGAAATTTGTTCAACTTACATTATGATCTAAATTTTGCTAAGAATTTATGTGCCTTAGAAGGAAAGTGAATTCTGTTATTTGTGGTTAAGTGCTTTCCACAGCTTTGTTAAGTTAGCTTGATAATTTGGTTTTCAGATCTTCTATATCTTTTTTGGTCTTTTGGATAAATATATTTTAAAATCAAAATCATTTCTGAGTTTTGGTGAAGCAATATAAGAAGCTTGAAAGTCATCACTCTGTCCTGAACACAGGTAAAAGCTGAATAAACCAAAATGTCAACAACTCTTACTAGATCCTAAGAGAAGTGAGATCATAGGGCAAACTGCTACACCCCACCTGGAAAGACTGACGGGAGAATAGAGAGAATCACAGAGCTCATCAAATCAGAAACTCATGAGCAGCAACCTCCATGAAAACCAGTGCCAGGGTAGGAAAACCTAAACTGTAGTTGATGAGTAATTGCTGGAGTCTCAATGCAGACAAGTATGAGAATTTAAAACATCCAGGGGACCCAGTCATCAAGGCCCCAACACTTTTGTGAGTTCTACCTCCTCGAGCTCTACCATGTTCTCACAGTGAATATCATAGAAAAACATCCTCATACTTTGAGCAGGGGAAAGGAAAAATGAATCATTTTTAAGTATACCCTTCAAAAAAGATGAAGAGCATTCCCTTCTTCCTAACAAGATCTGCCCTCAGTAGAAATTATTTAACCAGAGCCTAACCTGCTGCTATTTCCCACAATCTAACTGACCCAGGGAAAGGAAAATACCCGGCTCCAGCCCACTTTAGCTATCCCATGCCACACAAGGTGGTTGGGGAATGAGAAGGACATGTGAAGTTCACAATCCAGAGATACTGGCTCACCAAAAGACTAAGACCTAAACATAGGTCTATACAACGTTTTTCTCTCCCCCTACATTTTACCACCACATTACTAAAAGCCGAGTGTAACAGTTCATTTTACCTATTACATCCTTTCTGACTGTCAAGAAAAAATTACAAGACATACTAGAAGCAAAAAACACAAGCTGAAGAGTCAGAGCAAGCATCAAAGCCAAAATCAGATATGGCAGGGCCATTGGCATTATCAGATCAGGAATTTAAAACCACTATGATTAATATGGTGAAGTTCTAATGGATAAAGTGGACGGCATACAAGAACAGACAAGTAATCTATGGGGAGAGATGGAAATCCTAAGAAAGAACCAAAATGAAATGCTAGAGATTAAAAAAACTGTAGTAGAAATGAAGAATGCCTTTGATGAGCTTATTATCAGGTTGGTAAAAAAGTAATTTTGATTTTTGCCATTACTTTCAATTGCAGGAAGGTGGTAAAAAGCACACAAGCAAATATTTCATTAATTAATTTGAAACTTGAATATTCTTAGCATATACCATACTTTTCAATACACTCATGCTGCAAAAAGGCATCATAATGAGATGCCACACAGGCTTGTATAAATGTTGGGAAAGTGTAAGATCATTTCTCTACAGTAATATTCCTCACAAGGAGCTTATTACAATTATACTTCTCTATGGTTTTTCATTTCTAAGGTATTTCAGTGCCTAAACTGAACTTAGAAATTTGAGAACACCCCAACTGAAGATGGGTATATGCAGGCATGCAGGAACAAAGATTTGATCAAATCCTTTGAAAAATTATTTAACTTCCCAGGTTAGGGGAGGTCAGTTCAACACTGGTAGGTAAAGAAATCTGTGAAGGGCCAGAAACTGAGAAGTCAAGTTTGGAAGAGTGATGGTTGCATTATATTGCAATGAAATTAATATTTATTATTTCCATTTTACTTAAGATAAAGCTTTCTAAATGAACATGATGTTATAATCTCTAAGAAAACCAGGTCTAATTGCCTCTCATTAAGATTGCAATCTTAAAGGTCTGATTTTTCTAAAAACACTGTTTATTCTTAGATTATAGCATGTTCATAAACAAACTCCTGTGCGTTATTTGTTTCATCTTTTTATTGTTAGGCAGAATGTAGCATTTACTTGCATGAATCTGAACTCAGGCATTAAAGTTAAATGGATTTAAACTAGAGGACATTTTGTTCTCTATAAACAGCTGGATGACTGTAACATTTCCACATTAAGGCAACAACAATGAAAATAAAAACAAATCACAACAATTTATATAAATTCTAGAATTCTGTTGTTTTATCCACCTAAAACCTATCTTACTTTTTGCATGAGAAAAGGAACAACAGAAGTTTTTTAAGGATTCACAAACCTTATCCTTGTATTTAGAACATGTTTGCATTTTTGTGGTGTTATGCCTTCTGAGAGGTAATAATATCAAAATTTGGGGTCTTTTGCTATCTTGCCTCAAGTTAGCACTTGAGTGAAAGAGCAAAGTTCAAAAGTTCACATAAACATACCAAACGATTTGGAGAAAGGGAACACTCTTTTGAAGCGCCCTCTGTGTTTAGTACATAAATACAAACGGTAGCATCACATTTTGTTCTTTGTCCTTAAGCTCATTGAAATTCAATTATGTTTCAGAATGGAAGAAAGTGAATAGTAGGCTAGATGTGTCCTTAAACCAAATAAATTCTCTGAAAATAACTCAATTCTTCCTTGTTTTTATATCTTTTCTCCACCTGCTCCACCTGTGCCTCCAAGTGAAAGCAATTTTACAGTCAATAGTTGTTGTGGGGTTTGGATTTTTTTTTTTTTTTTTTTTTTTTACCTCTCTCTTAGTCAAAAAGATGGTAAATCTTTCTTTGAGTGGGGCTAAACAATGGGGCCTAGAAGGAAGGAAAACAGAGAGTAGGACCAGAAAAACAATTTTAAGTGAAATGAGGGCTTTTATGTCACAATGTAGGTGGAACCTGCCTTTAAATTCTCTTTGAACTACTTCAAGGATGGGGACTGCTCTCATCTAGCCTTATGCAATACTTTATAAACTTATTTTTTAAGTTACAGTTTCAATGATTATTACTACCATAAGTGAATTCTGAATTTGAAGTGTATTTTATGAGTCAAATGTCTAACCTAAGGGAAAAAAGACAAGAGTCAGAAATTTTAAATAGAAAATTTGAAATCAATAAGTGTAAGATGACTTATTCTCTCTATTTTTATTTTAACAGTTCAACTTTTCCTGCAGACTAAGGAACAGCTAATGGCTTATGTCATTCAACTCTCTTTTACAAAGTTAGCAAAAAGCTAACAGTTTTCTCTTTTGAGGTTAAGAATAATAATAAAATTAATAGCTATATTTTACTGAAAGCTTATGATGTTAAGCTCTTAAATGAGCTGGGTTAGTTTTCAGCCTATAAGGTAGATTCTAGTAATAACTATTTAGCCAAGGAAACCAAATCTCAAAGAAATTAGGTAATTCTCCCAAGTTAGTAAGTGAAAAAGTCAAAATTACAATGCAGGCTGACTTCCTTAAAAGCACACTTCACCTCTCTCCTGCACAGCCTCTAATACTAAGCCTATATTCTTCCTTTCTACTACCTCAGCAAACCTGAAAATTTTCTTTTCATTCTTTAAACTTTATTTTAAATAGGAACCATCCCTTAGTAATTATAAAACTTCCAGGAAGTAAATTGGAAACTACTTTCTGATATTGCTGCTTCTCTATTACTAACTTTGTTTACCTGTGCCTCCTAGTCTTATTTCTTTCAATATTGCACCTGAACACAATATTCACCATTGGCAAATCCACAAATATTTACTCATATTGCCTAAAAACATTCATTTAGCAGATATAATGTTCTAGGCTCTGTTGAATAAGTTAATAAAGAGATGGTTTAGTATGAGTGTGTGAAGGAAATTATGCATTTGGCCAAACCATCCCCTTGAAGGCAATGGGAAGCATTTAGAATATTTAGTAGGATAATGGTATACTCTGATTTGGTGATAGAAAAATCACAAGGCTGGATGTTTGGAGAAGAGCTTAGAAAAGAGTGTGTGAGACTGAATGCAAGGATATCTGTAAAGAGGATTTTGTTGTCCAATCTAGGCAAGAAATAATGAAGGTTGGATCTATCATGATATGAGAAATTGAGAAGTAGGGTCGTTAGAAGTTCTCTATTGAAGAGAACCCAACTTGGGGAGAATCAGAGTTCTAACTCTGTGCACTAACAGCAAAGTTGTGCACTAACAGCAAAAAGGAAAAAATATCTAATACACTTGAGAATAAAAAGTCCCTCCATACAGCTCAGGGTGTCAACAGAGACAGAACCACATCAACTCTGGAGTTTTCATGCATAGAAGGAATGCTGGGCTGGGAAGATTGGCTCACACCTGTAATCCCAGCACTTTGGGAGGCCAAGGTGGGTGAATCATTTGAGGTCAGGATTTCAAGACCAGCCTGGCCAATATGGTAAAACCCCATCTCTGCCAAAAATACAAAAATTCACAGGGCATGGTGGTTTATGCCTGTAATCCCTGCTACTCAGGAGGCTGAGGCAGGAGAATCAATTGAACCTGGGAGGTGAAAGTTGCAGTGAGCCAAGATTGCACCACTGCATTCCAGCCTGGACAACACAGTGAGACTCGGTCTCAAAAAAAAAAAAAAAA
>NC_037673.1:41651215-41660702 GCF_003255815.1 Theropithecus gelada | reverse complement strand
AAAAGAAAAAGTAAGAAGGAAAGAGAGAAAGAAAGAAAGAGAGAAGAAAGAAAGAAAGAAAGAAAGAAAGAAAGAAAGAAAGAGAGAGAGAGAGAGAGAAAGAAAGAAAGAAAGAAAGAAAGAAAGAAAGAAAGAAAGAAAGAAAGAAAGAAAGAAAGAAAGAAAGAAAGAAAGAAAGAAAGAAAGAAAAAGAGGCAGGCAGGCGAACTGGACAAAAAAGATGACGTGATTGCAATCACCTGGAGTTAATTTATTTTTCAATGCAGAGATTTCACACATAAGAAGATGAAAACTAAGATAAATAAGAGCTATTTATTGTTCTCCTACCTGCACTTCAATCTGGCAACTTGGGTTTTACTTATTTTCATACACTCCTGGCCAAATGAGGAATGAGATCTGTTGCTCTGTAGAGCAGAGAAAACAAGGGAAGAAAAGTATGGAGCTAATTGTTTCTGACATAAAGAAAAATTTCCTGACACCCCTTCAGAAAGAAAGATGATACAAAGCCTGAGAGTATAAGTGAGATGTCAGAGAGTGAGCCCTTATATCTCTGTAATGTAACACACGACCAACTACCACAAATAACTACAACCCTAGCTGAGCTACCCCTCTCACACTTGCCATATTTTACATCACTTTTTGAGCTCTAGAGAGTTAATTTAAAGAAGTGGAGGTGAATTATTTAGGCTGCATAAAAGTAAATTTGAAAGATTTTACTTTGTGTTTAGCTAACATTATAAGATTGACTAAGTTCTCTTTTTTCATTTTCCAAGTAAAATGCTTATAAAAACACAAAAATATAAAATAATAGCAACATTAAAAACTAAAATTGACAGGAAGCTGATTGTTAGAAACTATTACAAATGCCATGGATAAACTTTGCTAATTAAAATGAATAGTAATCTCATATTATCCAATGTGGGTTACTATATTTATTTACTATTTGATTTACTATTTTTTATTTACTAGACAGTTTTATTCACTATCTCTGTCCTGACAGGCTATATTATGAGAAGAGCATATGAAATTATGTTAGCAATGATGATAGGCAGAGTTAGGATAAACAGAAGAGAAATAAAATGTGGCCGAATAATGAGATTTACACCATGGGGAATCAAATGATAATATTTAAGTATTGAGTCTGACAATTAAATAAGAACTAAAATATAGATAATTTAAATATAACACTAGTAAAATTTTAAAATAGGGCATTTACTTCCACAAATACTGGAGAAACATATGACATATTTTTAAAAACTGAAAAGGAGAAGTATCAAATAATTATTAACAAAAGAATCAAAGAGAAATATAATGAGCAGACATAGCAATTGCAATGGCTTTAATTCAACATAAAATCAGTTTGCTTAAAAAAAAATTAAACAAAATAGCACAGATACGTTAAAAGAAAAATGATGGGCCAAGACATTTAGAAAAAGACCAAGGAAAAAATTCAGGTAAATAATTAAGTTATATAAGGAAAATCATTTTATGTTGAAAAACATTTCAATTCATAATAAAATGATGACTATCACAAAACTTGTTGTACTGAATAATGCGCTCTTGTAATAGCAACTATGAAAATTTCGACAGAAATGATAGTATTAGAAGTGCATAATAATCCCTCTTTCATATTTTAGCAAATTTGGTAGGCAAAAATTAGCATATAAAGGATATTAATTACACATTCATTTAATTTATATCATATAGACAATACACAGTATGTTATATAATATAGGTATCACTCCTTTAAAAATAAAATACAGGATTATAAATCCTTCTACTATAAAGACACATGCACATGTATGTTTATTGCAGCACTATTCACAATAGCAAAGACTTGTAACCAGCCCAAATGCCCATCAATGATAGATTGGAGAAAGAAAATGAGGCACATATACACCATGGAATACTATGCAGCCATAAAAAAGGATGAGTTCACGTCCTTTGCAGGGACATGGATGAAGCTGGAAACCATCATTCTCAGCAAACTAACACAAGAACAGAAAACCAAACACCACATGTTCTCACTCATAAATGGGAGTTGAACAATAAGAATATGGACCCAGGGAGGGGAACATCACACACCAGAGCTTGTTGGGGAGGTGGGGGACTAGGGAAAGGATAGCATTAGGAGAAATACCTAATGTAGATGATGAGTGGATTGGTGCAGCCAAACACCATGGCACGTGTATACCTATGTAACAAAACTGTGCATACTGCACATGTACTCTCAAGTATAATAATAATAAAATAACATAATTGCAAAATCAATAAGTTTGACTACATCAATTGTCACAAACAGAATTAGTGGGCAAATTAGACTATTTGGCATCAACAATACAGATCGATATGATTTTGTAAATAAATATTTATATAAATAAACTTTTTCAATGTTAGCAACCCAATAGAAAAATGAGCAAAGGACTGACTACCAACAGAAGTGATACAGATATGTAATAAAAATATCAAGAAATTTTAAGCTCATTGTTAATGAAATATATGCAAATTAAAACAGCAATGAAATTAGAAGATACCTACCAAATAAATAATTTTTTAAATTATTAAACCAAGAGAGGATGTCATAGGCTGAGCAGTTTCTTTGTTTGTTTGTTTTTTTTTTGAGAGGGAGTCTCGCTCTGTCGCCCAGGCTGGAGTGCAGTGGCCGGATCTCAGCTCACTGCAAGCTCCGCCTCCCGGGTTTACGCCATTCTCCTGCCTCAGCCTCCCGAGTAGCTGGGACTACAGGCGCCGCCACCTCGCCCGGCTAGTTTTTTGTATTTTTTAGTAGAGACGGGGTTTCACCGTGTTAGCCAGGATGGTCTCGATCTCCTGACCTCGTGATCCACCCGCCTCGGCCTCCCAAAGTGCTGGGATTACAGGCGTGAGCCACCGCGCCCGGCAGGCTGAGCAGTTTCATACACTGCTGGTAGTAAAGATTTCTGGTAAATAATTGAAAAACTATAGCCTTAACAATGTTCACATATTTTCTTTTTATTCAGTAGGGTATACGTTATGGAAATAATATAAAGTATGCAAAAGATTTCTGCATATCAATGTTCACTGAAATATTACCAATAAAAAGAAAAAAATCCAAACCGAAAAAATCCATAATCTTCTCTTTTGGATCATTGGAGGGCTTTTTTCTTAATTTACCATTTAAAAAAATAATTTCAGAATGCATATACTGAACCCCTGAAGGTTTCAGGCAATACCTCATAATCAATTTTGTTAATATTTTGGTTGTGAAATATCTCACCTCTAACTGGGATAAATTAACTAATAAATAGCCTCAACTAAGTTCAGTTGAATCTTGCCACCAAACTAAATCAAACCAGCTCAGGTGCCCACCAAATGAGTTACTAAGATACTTTTCATAGCTATTTGGATTTTAAATTATACATACAGGATTGATGAATTGTAATGATATAGTATTAAGTTATGAAGTATCCATATGATAGACTATGACTCAGCAGATAAAAATTACAGAATTGAAATATTTTAGAGTACAGGGAAAGGCTCTTATATATATCCAGTGAGGATGTTAGTATTTGAAACTGTATAGAGAGTGTATTTCCAATTTTTAATAATATTTATGTATATAGAAAAGGTCTAAATGACATACTATGAAATGTTAGCAGTAGTTCTCTACAAGTATTAGGGTTACAGTTGATCAGTTTTATTTATTAATCTTGTCTATATTTTCCAATTTTTAATAATGAGCATATATTCTTTTTATCTCAGAAAAAAATACTTGGGTTAAAAGAAACAAAAAATCATCTAAAGTGTAACCTAAAATGGTTCTCATATATTTAAGATGCTATTGGATAAATCTAAGTAAATGCTCTTTAATTCACAGAGAAAGGAATGCATACATTTGGCACGAAAAAAATCATAAAACATACTTTTTTGGCTATAAAGGTGATTAATAGCAATAATAGTTTATGAAGGAATATTTTGGAATCACAATCCCTAAGAAAATTTAAATAATTTACAGCTGCTGCCTGTATGCTTTTATTTATCATAAGGATGTTTTTTATGTTCCAATTTCCTCCTTTAGAAGAATGTTGATAAATTGGTGATAGTGTGCTATATGGAGATTAGAGAAAAGGGAGTAAGAAATGAGAAATTAATTAACTTCAAGATTCTTTCTATTTTTTTTTATTCATTTCATCCTGGAATATGGAGAAATGATAACACAAGAAAGTATTAACCTATGTGTTTGCTCACTAAAATTCATTATTCCAAATGTTATCCTGAATATATACTAGAGACTTTCTATGAACCTTCCTTGTCTCTTAGTATTTTAGTTCTCAGTCAAAAGTCTTGATGAATAGATTCTGTAATTTTTTTATTTAACACATACCCCTCAAAGCTTTTTACTTTAACGTTACCATGAGTGACTCAGTCTCTTCGTTCCCTAAAAAGACTGGAATTAAAATATTCTTAAGAATCTTAAGACTATCCTTATATTAAGTTTCCACTAAGCCCCCAGGTTAGGACAGCCTGACCTCCTCCTGGCTGTTACAAACAAGTTTTAACTGCAAAATAGATTGATGCATCTCTTTGTTTTGTTTTGTCTTTAGATTGATTCATGTAGGCTTAACACAAATTGTTATAATTAAGCCTCTGGTGGTATTTTTGAAAGCAGAAAGAAAGTCTATGAAGGGCATAGGATCATTTTAAATGTACCTGAAGTCTTTAGCAATAAGAGAGGATACACTTTAGCAGAAAGGTGAAGCATGTTGTTGTTGCAGACTTCCTGGATAATAGAAAGCCTCAGAATTTAAGGTTGTAGTTTCTAGGAATATAAATAGTAACCAAAAACCAAGGACACGTCCTAGCCATGCCAGGGGACCTGCTGAGCTTAACAGTGGTATGCTGGCACCAGTTTGCTCTGGCTCAGGAAAGCCACTGTGTTCATTTTTCATACCTCCACATTGAGTGATGTCATGTTGCTAGTTTGAAACTGGCCATGTTTGGAGTGGTTAAACCACAGATAACATCAAACACTACAAATCAAGGTTTGTTTGTCTTTTCCTGAGAGGTGATTGTTAAACATTTGCTAACACACAGTTAATGAGGGGGTATAGTTTTGAGAATTTTAATAACATAATCAGTGGTAGATATGATTGTGCCTTATTTAAAAGTTAGTGCTGTATAATGAAAAAACAAACCGAGGTTTTGATTCCTCAATTAGAATATTTAATAGCTGTGCTATTTCAAGCAACATAATTAACACTGGGTAGAAATAAGTGATAAAGGCAGAGACATAAGAAATGTGGATAGATTGTCACCTTTTAATAATGAGAAGCAATAAGACCTCTGGGGTACTGAAGAACACAATCCTGCCTGAAGACTTTAATCCAACAACTTGAGAGAGTTCTATGACCTATGGTTGTCTGGACAACAATACAATTATGCAGATTCACACCAATTAACCAATCTTACCTTGAGAGTAGTGGGCTACAAACTAAGACATAAGGGCAAAATCCAGGCACTGCTTAAACATTTTGAAATAAAGTTTTATTGCAACACATTAATGCTCATTTATGCATTGCCTATAAAAAGACTATACAGTCTACAAGGCTGAAAAAATTTACTATCTAGCGTTTTACAAAAAAAAATAATAATAATAATTGCTGACACCTGCTTAAGAGGATTAATACCTTTATCCCAACAGAATTAAGGCTCTCATGGAATGTGTCAAAAGGGCTTTGCCCTCAACACCAAGTTCTGAGAATAGAAGCATGATGTATGATGGAATGAAGATTAAAAGTAAACTCAGGAGTTTGGAATCGTGGTCAAAGCCCACAAATTTAAATCAAATAAAAATAAATGTAAAAGACTTGAGGTTAAGGTTTTTTAATGAATAAAAATATATGTTTATTTTATTTTGAAAGAAAAAAACTTGGGAAAGTTAGGTAACTACAGATTATATATGAGAAAAACTTGGCCACTAAATAAAGCCAACACAATCTAATACAATATCAGTTGAAGTTTAGTAAGTTAAAGTGTCATTCAAAAATTATTTTCAGAATACTACTTAAGAAATGTATACAAACTTAAGTATTTAGAAAGAACCCTAAAAATCCCACTTACCAAAATGTTTAACGTGGTTCTATCTGGGTTTAGAGATTATAAATGCTTTTCTGTTTTCTTCTTTCTATATTTTCTTCATTTCACACTTTTTTAAACAATGCGTTATTGAGTTTTTAGTACTTTTATAACTTTCTAAGTAATAGAGTTTGAATGCTTGTTCCCTCCAATTCTCACGTTGAAATATAATCTCCAATGTTGGAGGTGTGACCTGGTGCAAGATGTTTTTTTCATGGGGGTAGATCCCTCATAAATGGTTTTATGCCATCCCCTTTACAAAGTGGTGATGAGTGAGCTCTCGCTCTTATAGTTCAAAAGAGATATGGTTGTTTAAAAGAGCATGGCATCTCCCCATCTCTATCTTGCTTCCACTCTCACCATGTGACATGCTGGCTTCCCATCCTCTTAGGCCATGATAGTAAGCTTCCTGAAGCCCTCACCAGAAACCAAGCAGATGTTGGCATGATGTTTCTCATTCAGGCTGCAGAACTGTGTGCTAATTAAGCCTATTTTCTTTATAAATGACCCAGTTTTAAGTATTCCCTTATAGAGACACAAGAATGGACTAATATAGAAAATTAGTATCAGAAGTGGGGCATTGCTATAAAGATACCAGAAAATGTGGAAGCAGCTTTGGAGCTGAGCAATGGGCAGAGGTTGGAAGAGTTTGGAGGGCACTGAAGAAGAAAAGAAGATGAGGAAAAGTTTGGAATAGTTTAGAGACTGATTAAATCGTTGTAACCAAAATTCTGATAGAAATATGGACAGCGACCAGGCACGGTGGTTCATGCCTGTAATCCCAGTACTTTGGGAGGCTGAGGTAGGCAGATCACCTGAGGTCAGGAGTTTTTTGAGAAATATGGACAGTGAAGGCCAGGCTAAGGAGGTCTCAGATGGAAAAGATAAATTTATTAGGAACTCGAGCAAAGGTCACACTTGTTATGCATTAGCAAAGATCTTGGTTGCTTTGTGTCCAGGCTCTAAGGATCTGTGGCAGTTTGAACTTAAGAGTGATGACTTAGAGTAACTGGCAGAAGAAATTTTTAAGCAGCAAAATGTTCAAGAGTTAGCCTGGCTGCTTCTAACAGCCTGTAATCAGATATTGGACCAAATAAATGACTTAAAGTTGAATCTTATGTTTAAAAGGGAAGCAGAGTGTAAAACTGGAATATTTGCAAGCTAGCCATGTGGCAGAGGAAAAAGAAGCATTTTCAGGAGAGGAATACAAGCAGGCTGTGGAGGAACCACTTGCTGAAGATATTAGTATGACTAAAAGGGAGCCAAGTGCTCATATCTAAGATCAATGGGGAAAAGACTTCAAAGGCATTGCAGAAGTCTTCAAGGCAGCCCCTCACATCACAGGTTTATAGACCTAGGAAGAAAGAATGGTTTGGGGGGCCAGATCCAGGGTCCCATTGTCCTGCTCAGTCTCAGAACACTACTCCCCACATCACAGCAGCTCTAGTTCCAGCCTTGGCTCAACAGGGCCCAGATACAGCTTGAGCCACAGCTTTGAAGGTCACAAGTCACAGAATTTACTAGCTTCCATATAGTGTTAAGTGGCAGGCACACAGAATGCAGGCATGAAGGAGGTTTGACAGCTTTCTTATAGATTTCACAGGATGTATGAGAAAGTCTATGTGCCCAAACAGAACCCTGTTACAGGGCTGGACCCCTCACTGAGAATTTCTACTAGGGCATTGTGAAGAGGAAATGTAGAGCTGAAACCCCCATAGAGACTTGGCCTACTGGAACTGTGGAAAGGCGGCCACTGCCCTTCAGACTCCAGAATGTTAGTCATGGGCAGCCTGCATCCTGAGCCTGGAAAACCTGCGGGTACACACCTCCAATTCATGACAGCATCCACAGGGGCTTCACCCTGCTAAGTCACAGAAGCAGAGCTGCCCAGGGCCTTGGGAACACACCCCTTGCATCAGTGTGCTCTGGATGCAGTACATGGGATCAAAGGAGATTATTTTGAAGTTTTAAGATTTAATGCCTGGGGGGCGGAGCAAGATGGCCGAATAGGAACAGCTCCAGTCTCCAACTCCCAGCGCGAGTGACACAGAAGACCCACGATTTCTGCATTTTCAACTGAGGTACTGGGTTCATCTCACTAGGGAGTGCCGGACAATTGGTGCTGGTCAGCTGCTGCAGCCCAACCAGCGAGAGCTGAAGCAGGGTGAGGAATCGCCTCACCTGGGAAGCCCAAGGGGAAAGGGAATCCGTTTTCCTAGCCAGGGGAACTGAGACACACAACACCTGGAAAATCGGGTAACTCCCACCCCAATACTGTGCTTTAAGCAAACAGGCACACACCAGGAGATTATATCCCACACCTGGCCGGGAGGGTCCCACGCCCAGGGAGCCTCCCTCATTGCTAGCACAGCAGTCTGCGATCTAACCGCAAGGCAGCAGCGAGGCTGGGGGAGGGGCGCCCGCCATTGCTGAGGCTTAAGTAGGTAAACAAAGCCGCTGGGAAGCTTGAACTGGGTGGAGCTCACAGCAGCTCAAGGGAACCTGCCTGTTTCTGTAGACTCCACCTCTGGGGACAGGGCACAGTAAACAACAACAAAAGGGGCAGAAACCTCTGCAGACGCAAACAACTCTGTCTGACAGCTTTGAAGAGAGCAGTGGATCTCCCAACACGGAGGTTGAGATCTGAGAAGGGAGAGACTGCCTGCTCAAGTGGGTCCCTGACCCTTGAGTAGCCTAAGTGGGAGACATCCCCCACTAGGGGCAGTCTGACACCCCACACCTCACAGGGTGGAGTACACCCCTGAGAGGAAGCCTCCAAAGCAAGAATCAGACAGGTACACTCGCTGTTCAGCGATATTCTATCTTCTGCAGCCTCTGCTGCTGACACCCAGGCAAACAGGGTCTGGAGTGGACCTCAAGCAATCTCCAACAGAACTACAGCTGAGAGTCCTGACTGTTAGAAGGAAAACTATCAAACAGGAAGGACACCTACACCAAAATCCCATCAGTACGTCACCATCATCATCAAAGACCAGAGGCAGATAAAACCACAAAGATGGGGAAAAAGCAGGGCAGAAAAGCTGGAAATTCAAAAAATAAGAGCGCATCTCCCCCGGCAAAGGAGCGCAGCTCATCGCCAGCAACGGATCAAAGCTTGACAGAGAATGACTTTGACGAGATGAGAGAAGAAGGCTTCAGTCAATCAAACTTCTCAGAGCTAAAGGAGGAATTACGTACCCAGCGCAAAGAAACAAAAATCTTGAAAAAAAAGTGGAAGAATTGATGGCTAGAGTAATTAATGCAGAGAAGGTCCTAAACGAAATGAAAGAGATGAAAACCATGACACGAGAAATACGAGACAAATGCACAAGCTTCAGTAACAGACTCGATCAACTGGAAGAAAGAGTATCAG